>NC_051220.1:26597718-26897718 GCF_015220715.1 Pygocentrus nattereri
TAATTTGTATCAAATAAGCAAGTGTGCTGTCCCTTACATCTAAAGCAATCATTGTACATAGGCCCATCATGAACATGACATTTTAGTTTAATTGCCTCACACATAACTGTGATTATGAATTGAATTGGCTTTTTCTGTTCGTTGTAAGCAATTACTAAAATGTAAGCCTAAAGTGGTCAAACTGGCAGATCAAAACTGTCGTGCCTCCTAGTCGTCCACAACTCCCAAATGACAGACAAAAAAAAAAAACACAGCTCCTGCTAAAGTAAACAAACATGACTCACTGCTGCCCTCTCAAGGTATGATAGCACCCTGAGAGGGCAGCAGTGAATTTAGAACTTGTGTTTTCATCAGAATTTAGAATGTGTTTTCGTAAAACCCATGATGTTTCAATAATCATGTTTTCCACGTTATTTTATTTACATCTACTTGCCTCAACACAAAGGATGAAAATGCACCAAATTTACACTGTTTGTTGCAATGTAAACATCTGATTGTGAAGGCAAACAACTGTGGGGAAAAAAATGCAGGCAGTTTAAATAACTGCAATTAGCGCAAATAATTGCAATCAGGTGATTACATAATAATTGTGAAAGTCTTCATTGTGAATTCACTAATTACCACTCGGGTTTTAGTGCACTGTGGCTCACGAACATCTGGATCAGACCTAAAATATAAACTCAACTATGCCCCTGACCACACAGCAACTATTTAAGACAATGGTCTAGGTGTTATTTAAAACCCAATATATACATTTAACTCATTCATTTGAAATGCTTTTTCTAAATAGAACAGATTTAGCCACATGTATGAAACTTTCTCAGGTCATTACCCTTAATGCACTATACCCTTAAAAACACTATAAGCATTTGTATCTTTGATAGATTCTGTTGGTGTCCCTCAGAATGTAATGCAAGCACTACCACAGTTATACCCAAGATTTAATAATGATTTTGGTATGAACATAAATGACAGTTATCTGACTGCAGACTAAATTTATCTCAGATTATTCTTATTCTTGACTCTGGTTTTACGGACAACTTCAAGTTGCTGACTGTAAAAACATTACAATCTGATCCTATACAACTTGATCAAGTGACAATGATATAAGACTACTTTTTGTGATACATTTAATGTATAATGTCCTGTTCAGAAAGAAAATATTAAGCAGATAAAGCTTGTCCTCGACATAACTTCAGCCAATCATGTACCCAACACAGCCAATGCTGAAAACACCTAATTCAGCAGACTTACATAATGAACACCTAAATCTTTGCATACCCAACTCAGAGGCTATAAATTAACTCAAAGAAATACAACCATAATCACCAAAACTCTGGTAACCTAATAATAGGTTATATCTTAAAATGTTATCAAACCTTTAACTAAGAAACCTAAATTTAATCTCTGTTATCCAAACATGTTATCCAACTTCAAGCCTTCTTTTTATCTCTAGGGTTCTAGACAAAGCTGCATCTCAGCAGCTAAACAGTTATGCACATAGAAATCAATAATTTTTGTTTCTTAATGTGGCATACAACACCACAGACAAAACTATTCCACTAGACTGGCTAGAAAATCTTGTTTGGGGTCAGCAGACTCTTCTTGTTGAGAGTGGCAGTGAATTGAGATGTTGGTGCTGTTGTCCTGCCACTCTTGCATGCTCAGTCAGATTTGTGAATGGTGGAGTGACTCAAATATCTCTTTGTCAAGCTATACACATATTTATGTTACTGCCTGAACAAGTCTAGCCACCTTTGCCGTAGTGATCCTGCCATGGTACCACTGCTGTTGCTCCTTTCGTCCTCTGGACAGGACCTGCCCTGAACAGACCTGCTCGATCACTTCATAGCCATGTGCACAAGCAACTATGCCACTGCTGAATGTAGGGCTAGACTGCTATAAAAACTGATACCAATACAGTTTTAAGAAGATGAAATGATTTTCAACCTCTTTATAATGTAGCATGGGAGGCAGAACACCAGAAATTCTCATGAGTTTACTGGTTTCTGCTAATTAGAGCTTGTGTTAATTAATTAATTTTAAATATTAATTAGAGCCATTAAATATTGGTACTACATCTCTGGGATTATTGTCAAAACCAGAAAATCCACAGAACTTCAATATCAGTGCATATTATTGACCAGCTGATATTTAGTTACAGCCTTGCCTACTGCAGTGATGACAGCCTGATGCCTATCATTCACAATCCTGGACACTTATGAGTCAACTGTCTATCCTACACCCCTAATAAACTCCTAATCTTTTTGGTCCCCAACCAACTTTATGCACTGTCCACTGCCTCATGACCTTCAAACCTACTTACTGTTAATCTATATCTGCCTAGTACTCATAGTAAACTTCTACTTACCATGTTATCATATTGCTCTCGTTTTGTCCAGCTCACATTTGTATAGAACTTTGACTTATATGGAATGAAACTGATATAACTTTACCATTGACCTATTTTTTTTCCCAAAACATTTATTAAGACAAGACAGAAAGCCTACTTACACCAAGCAGCTGAGGTCTGCCAAATCATCGATGAAGTCAAACAGCTGACTAATATCGTATGTGATTGACGGACTGTTGGGATTCATTCTCTTCAAGTGTTCTTCATACATTTTACACACTCCTGACAAACAGACCATATGACATCAACATAGAAGTAATCGACAGAGTAAGTGCACAGCTTACTTATTTCAATATTATCAACAAATGGTTACTTAATCATTAAGCTGCATGTGACCAGACGCCATTTCAACAAGATTAAAGCATAACACTACATCACTATAACTGATTATATAAGGTGTAAACATAATCAGATATATATCAGATATAATAATCAGATATAATAATTTTCTGCTAAACGTTGCTGTTATGGTGAAGATAAACTGGAAAGCTGCGTTTATGTGTTATACGTTATATTTACCTTCCATGCACTCATTTACTGATTCATAATCAGCGTATGTTCTTCCTTCTGGCCTCTTGGTGGGCTGAACCAGAAGAATCGTGTGAGACTGAAATAAAAAGAAGTTTAGATTGTAGACGCTTATATCGATCCCCAGAAAAAAAAAAAAACAATTCCACATCGCACATTCCATTCAAGCAAAGTTACCAGTTAACTAATCTTGCCTTATTTTAACCAAGTTATATATTTTATCGAAATTATATTAGCACACATGCAAAGTGTGTGCGTTTTAGATGCTCGGTTATTAAAAAGCTGTGCATCTTTTAACCACCTTAAATGGTGGATCAGTTGCATTTAAGCACATGAAGCGCTGGAATGTTACTGCTGCACCATTTAAGGTGGAACGGGAAAATTCGACCAAGAAGCTGGAGAATAAGAAGCTGACTTCAGCCCTGCAGTTACATTTACGGGCCAACGTTAGCTTGTTAGCCAAGTACGCAAGTTTCCTAACGTACGTTATCGTTCTTAAAGGGTTGATCTGTAGTGACATGGAAAATCTAACCTAACTCTAGTTAGTTTAAGCGTGCATCATGAACGGATGTACTTTCAAAAATGAGTCTTAATAACTAACCATGTTTTAAGGAGTTGCTCTAAGATTCACAAGTACGAAGGACTTCACTCTACGACTACCGCAAACAGCGTCCAAGGCTTTCTCGTTAGTATCCTCATCTTCAACTTCCGGTTACCTCGTATTTCAAACGTAAAGTCACTAAGAGTCCAGTGTCGAACCCACCACTTTCAGCAAAGCTTTAAAGATCTAAAAGTTTGATGCACACTTTAAATTGACGAAAATTTTACCCTTCAATACACTGCTCAGTCCATACGATGAATGATATGTTTCTGTATGTGTGTGTGTGTGTGTGTGTGTGTGTGTGTGTGTGTGTGTGTATATATATATATATATATATATATATATATATATATATATGTGTGTGTGTGTGTGTGTGTGTGTGTGTGTGTGTGTGTGTGTGTGTGTGTGTGTATATATATATGTATATATGTAGTATATAGTATAGTTTTTGCTTTCAGGATAACATGTCATTACAAATGATGTTTTGCTTGCCATATTACGTCATTCATAGCAATGTTTGTATCAATCAAATCAACAGTATTGTTCCCACTACATTTCACATTGACTCCTTTCCAATTAAGTAACAAAGCTGCCTTGGTAGACCATTCTAATACAAATGGCGAGCCTACTAAGCCCAAGCCTTTCTAGCTTTTTAAACGGAGCCATCAGAAGCGTTTCAGCCCACACTGCGTTTTGAATAAGGCAAAGAGCAGGGTAGCCAAAAAGAACAGAGTTCAATTACATATATCAGTCTTAAAGGTACAGTAACAAACTGTCTAATTATAAGCATTAGAGAGGAGTTTGGAAAGTGGTCATGCAAAAATGAACTAACTCAAATTAAAAATTAATTCAAAGCATTGGTCCATTGTTTTCTGTATATAAACCCACTCAAATGTCATGTATGGACTTCAGGGGAAAGAAGAAAAATGTAAAATACTGAACCTTAAAGGGGGATTTCACAGAATTTTCAAAATTTCTGCATAATTCTTAATGCTTAAGATGTAAACCAAGTCCTTAAGAATTGTTTGATGTAAAAATACTAGAGAAATTAAAACTTTTTAGAGTCAAAACTGTTCACAAATGGTGGTAACAGGAAGAATGTCTGAAAAAATGGATGCCTCTGAGGACATTCATAAAATGGTCATGAATAAGCTGCCTGATGCCTGAGACATTGTTTCACGATAGTTTTGAGAAGGTCTTGGCTTTAAACATGTTATTTATAAAATACATGTATGGCAGAGAGGTACATGTAGGATGTTGTAAGACAAAACAGTTCACAAAGAATTTTGTTTTCAGATTTACCACTATCATGGACTGGAGGTTAGGGAACCAGCCTTGTGACCGGAAGGTCACCGGTTCGATCCCCAGAGCTGAGAGCACATGACTGAGGTCTCCTTGAGCAAGACACCTAACCCCCAACTGCCCAACGGATTGGGCTGCCCACTGCTCTGGGCAAGTGTGCTCACTGCCCCTTAGTGTGTGTGTATGCTCACTAGAGTGTATGTGGTGTTTCACTTCATGGATGGGTTAAATGCGGAGGTGAAATTTCCCTGTTGTGGGACTAATAAGGGTCACTTAATCTTAATTTCACAGCAAACCACTCTGAATTACATCTCAACTGACTGAATTACATCTCAACCATTGAACCATGCAACAAGTTTGAAAAATCAGTGTAATTCCCCTTTAGGCAGAAGTCTATAGTATACTATTCTCCATTCTGTTCCAGAATGAAAAAGGACCACATACAGTTTAAATTCAACACGAATCAGAAATCATATCGCATTTTTCTTCCTTACTCTAAATGTAATTCAGAGTGAAACACTGTATCAGGGAGGGTCTCTGAGCTAAGTGATAAGTGGGTTGTGGTGGGAGAGGGAGGTGAAACATAATATTACTTGTTAATGTTATTTTTTCTGACCTAGTGACATACATGGTGACATAATAAACAAATCAAAAGATGTTTCAGAAGTGGGTAAAAATCATGACACTTTAATCAAAGGTTACAGAGAAACAAATCTTTTAAATAATATGTTTCCACAGTTTTCGCATGTATTTGCAAAAGGTTATAAATACAATTTTTAGCAGCGGAACCAGACCAAGGACCCTTCATTTTAAAATGAAAATGCAGAGCATCAACAGCAAAGTGTGATCAGAGAAATAACTTAAAAATGAGTAGAAAGCAATGTTACTATTATTATTAGTTATGCCTATTAGATACATTATAATAGTAAAAAAATGCTTGTTCAAATCAAAAAGAGTCACTTTCCATAGCAATTATATGACAAACCAATAATGTTACATATAACCAAAATACTGAATTTATGGATTTAGACTGTTTATGGGTAAAATCTTTGTAATGAACTGAATGGGTACAGTATCACAAAGATCCACAAGCAGCTTCAAGCTAAGATGCTTTTAGAGTGGTTTCCTTTATTTTTAAATGGCTTGTTTTATTTATTTGTTTGTTTGTTTTTTTACATTCAAATGGAAGTCAGCAAGCTTATGTTTCCTTTCATTTGAAGAAATGTTATCTGTTATTGAGAAGAAGATAACTGATCAACCCTTAACTTTGCTGTAGATTCTGCATTTCCTTCCCTCGTGTGGAAGTGAGAGGCAATATATATTGCCTTTCTTGTGCTTAAAGGTCCAGAATTTATTCCCAGTTGGCGTCAGTTTCTAATAGCTGAAAAAGATATTCAAAAGCTGTGGAATGGCTCAGGTGAAATCGGAGTGAAAATATTGACTGTGTGCAGTGTGAGCAATAGAATACATGTGTGAATAAATAGTACAATACAGGGAAGCTGCTGTAAGCTGACAGTATCATTATTAACATGTTAACATGTTATCTATGTGTTATTATGACTGTTGGTTAACATGTACCAATGATTTGTACAGGAAAGAGGATTGATGGCAGATGGTTTTAGTAGAATTTTAATATTAGAAATCAGAAAGATATTTATTGCTGGTTACTATCAAGAACTGAGCTGACAGAAAGGCTATGGTAATTCAATTAACCACTCTGTACAACTGTGGTGAGCAGAAAAGCATCTCAGATTGCACAACACATTGAATCTTGAGGTATTCAAGGTTGTATGTGCTACAACAGCAGAAGACTATACCAGTTCTACTTCTTTCAGCCAAGAACACAAAGTCGAGGCTACAGTGAGCACAGGCTCACCACAACTGGACAGGTAAAGACTGGGAAAATGTAGCTTCAACTGGTGAATCTTGATTTCTGCTGAGGCACACAAATGGTGTAGACAGAATTTGGCCCATGAATCCTTTGACCCAACCTGCCTTGTGCCAACATTCCAGGCTGGTGGAGGTGGTGTAATGGTGTGGGGAACATTTTCTTGGCACATTCTGGGCCTGTTAATACCAATCAATCAATTTGAGTATTTTTGCTGACCATATGCATCCTTTCATTCCCACAATTTACACATCTCCTAATGGTTACTTCCAGCATGATAATACACCATTGCACAAAGCAAATGTCAACTCAAACTGATTTCATGAACATGACAATGAGTTCAGTGTTCTTCAATGTTCAAAAAAACAGTGTTCTTCAATCTTCAAATCACCAGTTCTGAATCCAATAGAACACTTTTAGGATGCGGTGGAACAGGGGATTCGGAACATGGAAGTGCACCTGAAATGTCTGCAGGAATTGCACGATACAATCCTGTTAACGTGGACCAGAATCACAAAGGAAAGTTCCCAACATCTTTTGGAATCTATAGCAATAAGGATTGAGAATTGAGCAAAGGAATGCTCTACCCAGTATTAGTACTGTGTTCCTTAAAACCTGTAGTTGTAGTAAATGTGTTGTAGCTTATACATTCATTTGTAAGCAGTATGAATCTATAGAACGTATGCATTATTACGTAATATGCAGTATGTCTCTCTTAGTATGTAGTATGCATATATAGGATGCATATATACAATGTACTGTGAATCAGTAGTTTGCATATATGAAATGTAGTATGCATTATTATGTATTGTGCTTTGTAGTATTTAATGTGTATTTTTATGTAACATATATCTAAAGAATGTACCACATATCAGTGTTCTATGCATCTATGTGCAGTATACATTACTATGTGAAATGTATTTACATTGTACAAATATATGTAATATAAATTAATATTTTCTTTTGTTACTCTACTTGGCATAGCTCTCAAAAAAGCCCTGGCATGGATACAATTAGTAAAATTCCCACTTTCCCTTCCCTTTGCTTGCTGACATGCTTAGGAAAATAACTGTGAGCACGTATGCAGACTGTTCTCCGAGTGAGGGCGCTATCTGCGTTATGGCGCTAATACATATACTAAAATATCTGTGATATTCACAAAACATCTAAAAAATGACAGCAGGTTCAGCAGCAGATAAAAAACACCACTCCTGAATGGAGATGTTTTTGTGAACACCATCAAAATCAGCTATTGTACGTAGAAAGTTGTCAATTCTTTAAAAAAATATAAAAAACTAAAATCTAACCATTTTAAAGCTACATACAGAATTTTTTCCAAAATGTTAACTGCAAAGTATTTTTTTTTTATTTTAGCGTTTATTAATATGGAATCATCCCTGGAAATGGGAGCTCTCTCACAGGGGATTTGTTCACAGATTTCTGGCAACCCAGGACCAGTCGTCTTTCCCTGACTGTTGCAAGTCAGCTTCAGTTCAGGTCGCGTGCGTTACCGTGGTCACATCGCGCGCCGTAGTGAACATGGCGGATGGGGAAGGCTCGGTAAACGGGCTGCAGCTGTGCACGGTAAACACTGGCCTTTCACAGTTTCTGCGCGTTAAATCGTGCGTTTGTGCGTTCCGCTCAGCGTAGCGCCAAGTTTGCCGTCTTTCGGTGGTATGACTGGGCTGGTCTGTGCGGCGTGAACGTCTCTGCGCCGTTGTCGTTCACGGCTTTTCGATAAACAGCTAACGTTACATTAATGCTAACGTTTTTGTTAGCTAGCTAGCTAGCTAGCTAACAAAAACGTTAGCATTAATGTAGCTAGCGGGAGTGGACCAGGCAGAGCGGTTATGTTAACGACGCAGGTAGCTCGGTCGCTGTTACTCTATAACTACGATTGGGAGGCTTTTGCCGTTAACGCAGGCGAATAATAAGCAACATACACGAGTTACCATTACGTTAAAAAGAGAAAGGCGCTAACGTTAAACCCTGTAAACCTTGGCTAAGGTTCAGGTTTAGCGTGACTATGAAGCAACGTCTCTTTCAACATCTACACGGTAAACGGTTGCCTAACACAAGCAGTGAAGATAGGTTAACAATCTGGATAACATTTTTAATTAACATCTCGCGTCTAATATTGAATTTAATATTGAATATTGAATCTTGTCGCAATGTCCAGCCGTAGCGCATTATTTGTAAGTAGCACTCTAAAGACATTGGTATAGCTATTTAATAGCTTAAATCAACGTGTCAGAAAATGCTACCAGCAGCAAAACTGCAGTTAGGATATTTTGATGGCCTTCCAGCATTGAACTGTCTAGGTAGGATAAATCTCCGTATCAGAAAACGTTACCAGTCCTAAATCACCTTATCAGTGGGTAATTTTGAGCTGAATCTGCTCTGAACTAACATTAAAAAAACCAATAGAACATTTGAAACAAGTTACCTAGCTATACTAATTATATGTGCATATTTGGCAGGACTAATTGTTAGAGCACCTCCTGTTACACATAACAATTTAGTTACTCATTCCAGCTGGTCATTATGGGCTTGTAATGACAAGTTAGTGATTTCTTCTGTTTCTTCTGTTTCTATGCAATAGAAGGAAGAAAATCTGATTCACATGTAAGAATGATGGGATAACAAACCATGTCTTTCTTTCTTCTTTCAAACCATTCTTCTAGTTTTCTAGAAGAATTGATTGTTTCATTTTTTTTTTTCAGCCAGATGTATTGCAGCATTTCATTTGAGAGGACTAGAAATTGTTTTGTCATTATGTAGGCCTAATTTCTATAACTGTCCTTTGTAGTCCCTTATATTCCTTTTTTTTCCTGCTTTGCTAATTACTTACGTCAAATGTGTTTTGATGATAATTTTTACACATGGACATAATTCAGTACAGTTAAATTACTTTCAATTATGGTTGTGTAGTTTTCTCTAGTACTTGCTCTTGCTACAAGGGAAATGTCATTGATTGTCTACATGTTGATGGCAATAGTCTAAGACAGAACATGAAGATAAAGAGAAATGGGGCCACCACAGCAGAGCTTTGGGCATCCATAATATAAACATAATAGAGCAGTGCTCTAACTCCTACACTTTCATCTAGGTCATCATCTTAATAGACCTTGCCTCAATTGACATTCAGAGAAAGATACATTCTAGCCATCAAGCTAAAAGCTTGAGTTTCTGGCTCAGTAGGCAGAACACATTTGCAAACTTGACCTGCCACATGGCACTGCATATACAGCCTGTTATCCTCTTTATTTGAGAAAGAGAATATGGTCAGAAAAAAATAACAGCAAGATTCTGAAGAGTTTCTACCATATGTGCTTGGTTTATTTAGGCACCAGGTATACACTATATAGCCTAAAGTATGTGGACACCTATACATTGTGCCTATATGAGCTTGTTGGACGTGTACGTGCACCAACCCCCCCCCCCCCCCCCCCCCCCCTTTGCCGCTATGACAGCCTCCACTCCTCTTAGATGGCTTTCCACAACATATGGGAGTGTGTCTGGGGGAATTTGTGTGCATTGAATATTTGTTAAGTCGGGCAGTAATGTTGGAACAGAAGGCCTGGCTTGTGGTGGATGTTTTAGTTGGGTGAGGTTGAGGTCAGTACTCCGACACTGGAGTACCTCCACACCAAACCTGTCAAACCATGTGTTTATGGAGCTCTCCTTGTGCACTAGGCACAGTCATGCTGAAATAGGAAAGGGCCTTCCGCAAACTGTTGCCGCGAAGTTCGAAGCATATATCTGTCTAAAATATATTTGTATGTTGTAGCATTATCTATATCCTTCACTGGAACTTAGAGGACTAGCCCAAAACCTGAAAAACAGTCTCAGACCATCCCTCCTCGTCCAAACTTTACTGTTGGCACTGTGCATTCCTACAAGTAGTGTTCTAATACCATCTGCCAGACCTGCTTTGTGGCTGAGGTATTGTTTCTCCTAGACACTTCATTTGACAATAGTAGCACTTACACTTGACTGGGGTAGATTTAGCAGTACTGAAATCTCTCAAACTGCCTTATGGCAAAGATGGCATCATGTTCTTTAGGACATAGTGTATTTCACAGTTTAAACCTACGCTGAAATATGATGTCTGATAACTAACGTTACAAGAAAATCGGCAAATGTTTGTGGTTCATTTCATACTAACTTGCCTCTTTCTTTTCCCTTCAGAGATGGTGGGAGGCATCAGACCGGGGGGCTGCAATACTTCATTATATTTTAGAGCAGGTCCCCCATATTTATTGCCTGGAGGCTGAGCCACAACCAGTAGAAGAAGAGCAACAGGTGCAAGAGCACATCCTGTACCCTCTGGAGTGCTTCCTTTTTGGGGAGGACCCAAGTGATGGCCTACAAAAACTGGAACACAAAAATTATGGTTCATCCTCTCAGCAATGTGGACGTGTGTTTAAAGAGGGCGAGACGGTCTACTCCTGCAGGTTAGAGATCCAGTGTTTCCTTGTTATTTATGATCTAAACTTGGTAGAAACAGTCAGGATTAAAACATAGCAACAAAGTATATTGTTTTTATGAGCATGTTTCTGGTATAAATACTTTACTTTGTATATTTTAAAAGTAGTGATGTATTCTTGACTCTGTGAATGAAAATGCACAGGCACATTTTTAGCATGTTTGTCAATGTTTGGAAACCAGTCAGTTTAAATTGTAGTAGTTTATGGTTTTGTTTAGCATCAAAGCCCATTGCGGCATAATCATGTCAGTAATGCCTCTCAGCAGTGCAAAATATGTTATGCTGAAACGCATCTTAAATGTTAGAAGGTCTAAAGTTGTTTTTATATGAAATATGCTTTTCATACATTTTGTCAGATATGTAAATGATTTATAAGCCGACAGGCCTCATTCAGCAGTGGCTTTTATAAATTTGAGTGCACTTTCCATTTGTCTGGTAAAATATAACCTTGCATCTCCTAGCCTGATAAGAATCAGACACTATTTCTTAAATCTACCTCATGTATTATTTGAGTATGATATGTAATCAGAATGTGTGAACCCAGTTATTTATTTAATTTTTTGTATTCAATTGCAGGGATTGTGCAATAGATCCCACCTGTGTGCTATGCATGGACTGCTTTCAGAATAGTGTACACAAAGGACACCGCTACAAGGTCAGCTAAGAAAATATTTGGTACTTACGCACATCTAAGAATGAAAAAGTACTTTTAATTCCCATTTATGAAAGCAAAGGCTTTTTATGGATAGAATTTCTAGGCGCAGTCAAGGGATGGAGGGTGTCCGGTTTGGTGACCTCAGGGTCACATCACTGCTGTTTGCAGATGATGTGGTCCTATTGGGGACATCAGGCCGCGAACTTCAGCTTTCGCTGGATCGGTTTGCAGCCGGGTGTGAAGCGGCTGGGATGAGAATCAGTACCTCTAAATCCGAGACCATGGTTCTCAGGCGGAAAAGGGTGGAGAGCCCTCTCTGGGTCGGGGATAGGCTCTTGCCTCAAGTGGAGGAGTTCAAGTATCTCGGGGTCTTGTTCACGAGTGATGGTACAAGGGAGCGGGAGATTGACAGGCGGATTGGTGCTGGGTCAGCAGTGATGCGGGCTCTTTACCGGTCTGTTGTGGTAAAGAAAGAGCTGAGCCATAAGGCAAGGCTCTCGATTTACCGGTCGATCTACGTTCCCACCCTCACCTATGGTCATGAGCTTTGGGTAATGACCGAAAGAATAAGATCGCGAATACAAGCGGCCGAAATGAGTTTCCTCCGCAGGGTGTCTGGACTCTCCCTTAGAGATAGGGTGAGGAGTTCGGTCATCCGGGAGGGACTCGGAGTAGAGCCGCTGCTTCTTCACGTCGAGAGGAGCCAGCTGAGGTGGTTCGGGCATCTGGTTAGGATGCCTCCTGGACGCCTCCCTCGGGAGGTGTCACAGGCGAGTCCACCTGGGAGGAGACCCCGGGGAAGACCCAGGACACGCTGGCGCGACTATATCGCCCAGCTGGCCTGGGAGCGCCTCGGAATCCCCCTTGGAGAGCTGGTGGAAGTGGCTGGGGAAAGGGAGGTCTGGGCTTCATTGCTTAGGATGCTGCCCCCCCGGACAAGCGGAAGATAATGGATGGATGGATGGATGGAAAGCAAAGGCAAGCTGCTTAATTACAACCCCGATTCCAATGAAGTTGGGACGTTGCGTAAAACATAAATAAAAACAGAATACGATGATTTGCAAATCCTTTTCAATCTTTATTCAATTGAATACACTACAAAGACAAGATATTTAATGTTCAAACGGATAAACTATAGTTTTTTGCAAATATTCACTCTTTTTGAATTTGATGCCTGCAACATATTCCAAAGATGGGACATGGGCAACAAAAGACTGGGAAAGTTGAGGAATGCTCAAAAAACTGTTTGGAACATTCCACAGGTGAGCATCCCTGAAAGGCTCAGTCGTTCACAAGCAAGGATGGGGTGAGGTTCACCACTTTGTGAACAACATTGTTGAGAACAATGTTTCTCAACATGCAATTGCAAGGAATTTAGGGGTTTCCTCATCTACAGTCCATAATATCATCAAAAGATTCAGAGAATCTGGAGAAATCTCTGCAAGTCAGCGGCAAGGCAGAAAACCAACATTGAATGCCCGTGACCTTCGATCCCTCAGGCGGCACTACATTAAAAACTGACATCATTCTGTAATGGATATTACCACATGGGCTCAGGAACACGTCAGAAAACCATTGTCACTGAACACAGTTCGTCGCTCCATCTACAAGTGCAAGTTAAAACTCTGCCATGCAAAGCGAAAGCCATATATCAACAACACCCAAAAACACCGCCGGCTTCTCTGGGCCAGAGCTCATCTGAGATGGACTGACGCAAAGTGGAAAAGTGTCCTGTGGTCTGACGAGTCCACATTTCAAATTGGTTTTGGAAATCATGGACGTCGTGTCCTCCGGGCCAAAGAGGAAAAGGACTGTCCGGATTGTTATCAGCACAAAGTTCAAAAGCCAGCATCTCTGATGGTAAGGGGGTGTGTTAGTGCCCATGGCATGGGTAACTTGCACATCTGTGAAGGCACCATAAATGCTGAAAGGTACATGCAGGTTTTAGAGCAACATATGCTGCCATCCAATCAACGTCTTTTTCAGGGATGTCCCTACTTATTTCTGCAAGACAATGCCGAGTCATATTCTGCACGTGTTACAACAGCATGGCTTCGTAGTAAAAGAGTGTGGGTACTAGACTGGCCTGTCTGCAGTCCAGACCTGTCTCCCATTTAAAATGTGTGGCACGTTATGAAGCGCAAAATACGACAACGGAGACCCCGGACTGTTGACCAACTGAAGTTGTACATCAGGCAAGAATGGGAAAGAATTACACCTACAAAGCTCCAACAATTAGTGTCCTCAGTTCCCAAACACTTATTGAGTGTTGTTAAAAGGAAAGGTGATGTAACACAGTGGTAAACATGCCCCTGTCCCAACTTCTTTGGAACGTGTTGCAGGCATCAAATTCAAAATGAGTGAATATTTGCAAAAAACAAAGTTTAAACAGATAAACTTTAAATATCTTGTCTTTGTAGTGTATTTAATTGAATATAGGTTGAAAAGGATTTGCAAATCATCGTATTATGTTTTTATTTATGTTTGCACAACGTCCCAACTTCATTGGAATTGGGGTTGTAAAAAGGTTTGCAAACTTGCACTTTGTGAATGTTGATAAGCCACTATTATCATTCAGGCATTTTTAATAAGGACAAAAACTACCCATTGATTTGTTTATTTTGATTATGGTTTAGTGTGTTTGATCTAAAAGTCTAAGTCATGCTCTTATTATTCTCTTTCTTCCTGTGGCTATAGCTGATCGTATCTGATAGTAAAAATGTAAATTGGGCTTAGAGAGAATGTGTTGTTGTATAATTGTTATTAGTCATCAGGCTCTTCTGGTTTTATCTCTTAGATGCATGCGTCATCAGGAGGAGGCTTCTGTGACTGTGGGGACTTGGAAGCCTGGAAGACCGGCCCCTGCTGCTCCCAACACGACCTCGGCACCTCTGTAGCCATGGAGACGGTGAGGCTCAGTTTCTGCCAAAATCATTGTTTGGGCTTTTCTTGCGATGGAGATTTTCCATTCTTTGTGTTGTTTGAACTAGCTTCCTGCCTTGAGGTCAGAGGCACAGACTGCAGAACACTCTGGCCTCTGCTGACCTGGGAAAACAGAAGGCTGTGTGGGAAAGTGACACTCAGGAGGCTTGCAGCCCTAAACAAGTATTTTACAGTTGTTTAGAGAGACTGGAAGAAGCAGAGGGGAAATGTACTTGGAGTATAACCAAAATTCTTTATTATAGACTGCATGTATTGAGAATAATTGGTTTTAATTTGGAGGAAAATGTGTCATTGTGACGAGAGATTTGGTCTAACGAGTGAGGTAGGGATCTTTTGTTTTACTAGGGAAAGTGCATAAATAGACTGAGTATGTGCTTGTTGGTGGACATTTCCTTAAGGGGTTCTGTCTTTGAAAGCTGCTCACCAGGTGGTTTTATTCTGTGTAGACGTCACTCATTTGACTCACTGTGATAAAATCAGGGTCTTGAAGGCCTCACTCTGCACTGGAAAACAGCGGCTGTCTGCTGTGTTTGATGTACAGAGTTGGCTTTTGTCGCTATCCCGACACCAGGACAAGCATATTATAATTGATATGTCTTCGTCTGAATCACACAGTAATCATGTTCAGTTGTTTTAAAGGCTTTCATCAAAATTTCATTGGAGGATGTGAAGGGATCCTAAAACTTGCTGTGCTTTATTAATTTGAAAATGGGACCTTTTGGTATGGTTTTACATATCAAGAGAGCTTCTGTAGTGTCCATGTAAGTAGTTTGTGGTCTCATGACATGGATGTTAGTATTTCTATAAAGCAGCTTGCAAGGAACATAATGTGTCAGTTTAACAGGAATAATTTTGTTCCCTTTTTAAGGAAAAATGCAGTTGGTCAGTTCTTTTTAAGTACTGATGACATCCATGATATTCTCTGAAAAGCATATTGTTTATCACAATAACAAAATTTATCATAGTAATAGTAAAATATTGTCTCAGTGCTCTCCTCTGTGATAATATTGGTTGGCAGTTTTTTTAAAAATGTATTTTAATGTTATACTCAAGTAGTTTTAGTTAAGCAGCGCTTTGCTGACTGATTTGATTCTCAATTGTCACATTTATGTCCTTACAAACAGCAGAATTCATAGTCTTAATGTATTGTAACCCAAGAGGTGGAGCTACCCAGAATGCTCTGCGCATTTTTTCTCTATTATTACCTTATTTTTCATTAAGAGGTAATGTTATCTTGCTAAAAGTGAGGTTTGATGTTATCTAGCTAAAAGTGAGGTTTGATGCATGTTATTTGTAACACAACCCTATTTCCAAAAAAGTTGGGATGCTGTGTAGAATGTAAATAAAAATCGAATGCAATGATGTGCAAATCATGAAAGTCATATTTTTACAGGAAAACACTACAAACACAATGTGTCTGATGTTGAAACTGAGAAATTTTATTGTTTTTTGGAAAATATAAGGCTATTTTGAAATTGATGCCAGCGACATGTTCCAAAAAGTTGGGACGGGGACATGTTTACAACGGTGTTTCATTGCCTTTTAACAATGCTCTGTAAGTGTTTGGGAACTGAGGAGACCAGTTGCTGTAGATTTGAAAGTGAAATGTTTTGCCATTCTTGTTTGATATAGGATTGCAGCTGGTCCACCATTCTGGGTCTTTTTGTCATGTTTTTCATTCGTAATGTGCCAAATGTTATAAGTGGGTGACAGGTCTGGACTACAAGCAGGCCAGTTTAGCAACGGACTCTTAATACAGAGCCATGCTGTTGTAATACATGCAGAATGCTTATATTTTGCTTATTTCAGCATTGTTTGGCTGAAATAAGCAAGGCCTTCACTGAAAAAGACATCATTCAGCGGTAATGGTGCCTTCACAGATGTGCCATGTTCACTAATGCACTTTTTGAACTGTGCACTGATAACAAGATGGATGGTCTTTAGCCCAGTTTATGCAGGGTCCATGATTTCCAAAAAAAAAAAAAAAAAAGCACAGAACACTTTTCCACTTCCCCTCAATCCATTTTAAATGGGTTCAGACCCAGAGAAGGTGGCAGTACTTCTGGATCATGTTTAAATTTGGACTCTTCTTTGCACTTTAGAGTTTTAACTTGCATTTATGGATACAAACTGTTTTAACAGGCAGTGGTTTTTAGAAGTGTTCCTGAGATCCTGCAGTGACGTTCATGTCTGTTGCAGTGCCACCTGAGGCCCCAAAGATCACAGCCAGCAAATACTGGGTTTTGGCCTTGGCCTTGCGTAAAGAGATTTCTCCAGATTCTCAGAATTTTTTAATGTTATAATGTACAGTAGATGATGAAAAGCAAACGGTCATTGGTATTTTATGTTGAGAAACAGTATTTTTGAATTTGATGGTGCAGTCTTTCACAGAGTGTTTAACCGCTCCCCGATATATTTGATATTATCTGTCGACTGATATCAGATGGGTTGCATGTCACCATTTCCTTAGCGCCGTTTACTTCCCAATCTGTACGGTCTATATATGGAAACTATACTAACAGCTTTAATTAATTGTTTTTGTGATATCATGAGAGCCGATTAATTTACATAAATCTGCCTATTCAGCCTGCAGCAGTTAAGCCATGCCTATTCAACCTGAAGTTATAAGGAGTATTCGCCTAGTTTCATTACTTATAGCCTATATTGTAGTCATGAAAGGTCTTGTATATCTTGCTTTGTTTGTTTTTCAGGATGACTGTGTTTTGGAGGCAGAACTGCAGGAGCGAGCTCAGACACTGTTCCAGGTGTTGCTGTGTTACATCACTGACCTGATGGTTTGGGAAGAGGGGGATGAGCTCTCTGAGGAAATGAAGCAAGGGTCAGCCATATTCTTTAAAGGACTAATTCTCAAAGTACCTCAGAACTTAAATGATGTGCTTAGTCTCATAAGGGTTCAGAAGCTATGAAGTAGTTGTGTGTGAATGATGTAAACTTTCAGCTTCTCTGTCTTTTATGATATCGGTCGCACAAGCTTTACTGGCACAGGAAGGGATCCTGTCATTTAGTACAGTTTCCAAGTAGATGTTCTAAAATATGCTGTAAAACATTAAGTGGATATATTGTGACAAAGTGCAAAGTAAACTTTGTTTCGTTTTCTGCTTTCAGGATGAATGAAAACACATACTACTGTGTCCTTTACAATGATGAACACCATTCTTATGACCAAGTGATCTATGCTCTTCAGAGGGCCATCAGTTGTGACCACAATGAAGCTCACACACACACTGCTCTAATTGATAAGGAGGTATGGTATTCTTCATGTGTGGACAAGTCTGCTTTGGCACATGGCTTTCTCTTTTTTTCATGTAGTGTGATTTCAAGAATGACAAGAAAAATTTAAAACAAACACATGTACATGCCTTAATTATGCATCTTGGCAGGTTGTTTCTCATGCAATATTTCACAAAAGTGAGTACACCCTCACATTTCTGCAAATATTTTATCTTTTCATAGGACAGCACTATAGAAATGATACTTGGATATAACTTAAAGTAGTCAGCGTTTAGCTTGTATAGCAGTGTAGATTTACTGCCCTCTGAAAATAACACAGCCTTTAATGTCTAAATAGCTGGCAACACAAGTGGAAATTTCAAAATTGTGCCCAATTGTGTCGTTGCCCCTACCTGGTGTCATGTTCCAAGTGTGAATGGGGAGCAGGGCTGTTAAATTTGGAGTTTTGGGTACAGCTAGCTCATACTCGCCACTGGATATTCAACACGGCAAAACACTCTTTGAGGATTTGAGAAATAGAATTATTGCTCTCCACAAAGATGGTAAGCTATAAGACTATAAGAAGATTGCGAACACCCTGAAACTGAGCTATAGCACGGTGGCCATGGTCATACAGCGGTTTTCCAGGATATGGCTCCACTCCGAACAGGCCTCGCCAGGGTCGACCAAAGAAGTTGAGTCCACATGTTCAGCGTCATATCCAGAGGTTGGCTTTAAAAAATAGACGCATGATGCCAGCATTGCTGCAGAGGTTGAAGAAGTGGAAGGTCAGTCTGTAAGTGCTCAGACCATACCCCGCACAATGCATGAACTCTGTCTGCATGGCCGTCATCCCAGAAGGAAGCCTCTTCTGAAGCTAACGCACAAGAAAGCCTGCAAACAGTTTGCTGAAGGCAAACAGTCCAAGAATATGGAATACTGGAACTATGTCATGTAGTCTGACAAGACCAAGGTAAAATTGTTTGGCTCAGGTGGTGTCCAGCATGTGTGGTGGCACCCTGGTCAGGATTACCAAGACAACTGTGTCTTGCCTACAGTCAAGCATGGTGGTGGTAGCATCATGGTCTGGAACTGCATGAGCGCAGCTCCCCAGTGCCAGCAGGAGTTCATTGAGGGAAACATGAATTACAACATGTACTGTGACGTTCTGAAGCAGAGCATGATCACCTCCCTTTGGAAACTGTGCGGCATGGCAGTTTTCCAACTCGATAACAACCCCAAATACACCGGCAAGGTGATTGCTGCATTGCTGAAGGTAAAGGTGATGGACTGGCCAAGTATGTCTCTAGACCTAAGCCCAATTGAGCACCTGTGGGACATCCTCAAGTGGAAGGAGTAGGAGGAGCGCAAGGTGTCTAACATCCACCAGCTTTGTGATACCATCATGGAAGAGTGGAAGAGGATTCCGGTAGCAGCCTGTGCAGCTCTGGTGAATTCCATGCCCAAGAGGGATAAAGCAGTGCTAGATATTAATGGTGGTCACACAAAATATTGGCACTTTGAGCACAATTTGGACATGTTGACTGTGAGGTGTGCTCACTTGTGTTGCCAGCTATTTAAACATTAATGGCTGTGTGTCGAGTTATTTTCAGAGGACAGTAAATCTATACTTCTATATAAGCTGTACACAGACTACTTTTAAGTTATATCCAAGGTTCATTTCTATAGTGTTGTTTCATGAAAAGATAAAATATTTGCATAAATGTGAGAGTTGTACTCACTTTTGTGAGATATTGTACAACTCTTGTTATTTTTAGGGACGCAGAGCTGTGAAGAGAGGAACCCTAAGAACCTGTCAACAAGTAAAAGATCTCATCAGGGTAAACAGTTTTGGCACTTTTCATTCTCACTGAACCCTTAACTCTTCCTGTTGTCAAAACTATCCATTCTAAGGTCTCTCTCTCTCTGCATGTCCCGCCCCTGTAGTCGAACTCAGAACACATTACTCAGCAGGCCTTGCGAGTAGAGATCTTGCACTCAGCTGTGATGGCCCATCAGACCTTTGCTCTCAGGCTTGGTGCTTGGCTTCAGCAGATTATTGGCTACTCAGGTATACACTGCTTATTATTATTATTATTATTATTATTATTATTATTATTACTGGTGGTGGTGGTAGTAGTAGTAATAGTAGAATGAATTAATAAATACAGAAATAGAACCCCAAACCTGTCTGACTTCAAATGACAGAAAATGCTTCATACATACAAAATACAGCAAATTGTATTCATACATACAAAATACAGCAATTTGGTTTTGTATTTTACTAACAATTGAACATGGTTTGTGGTGCTTTATAACCCCGTTCATCTTCATCTGTCATATTAGCAGTCAAATTGTGCTTTCTTTTGTGATGTATTGTTCCCTCTCTCTCTCTCTCTTGCTCTCTTCTGTCTCACATGATCACAGTGGGCTTTAGGCAGGTGTTTTGCCAGGTGGCTCTGGAGCCTGGTGCTGACAGTGATAAACCTTGTTTGATCAGCAGACTTATGCTCCATGATGCCAGACTCTACAAAGGCCAGTTCTAAAGCAGTCCCTTAGCCCCTTCTTAGAATTACCATGATCTTTATTATGTAGGCTTCCGTTAAAAATGTATTTTTATAATATCTCTTTAGTTTAAACCTGGTTTTCTGTTTTTTTCCTTAGGAGCCCGCAAGGTCATCCATGAGTTGATTTTCTGTAGTCTGTTAATGGAAACGGAGTACAAGAAGCAATTTGCAATGAAGTTTACAGAGGTTTGTTTTAGTTATTCTGAGATATGTCATAGCAAAATAGACCACACTCTCATAGAAAACATAGATCTAGCCCTTTTTGTTTGTATCCTTCTCCAGCATTATAAGCAGTTGCAGGAGGATTTCATCAGTGATGACCATGAGAGAAACATCTCAGTCACAGCCTTGTCTGTGCAAATCTTCACTGTACCCACACTGGTAATAAAAAGAAACACAACAAAGCCATATACCACCAGTAACCCTGTTATGTAAAATACAGTATTGTCTCTTTGGCAGTCATGCATCTTTTTAATATATATAATTCATCATGTTTAATAGAAGATTAAAAAGAAGAAATGTTCTTAAACTGATCTAAAACATTTAATTCTCATCCTTTCACAGAGTTGATTTATCTGTTTATCTCTTAAGGCTAGGCAGTTGATCGAAGAGGGCAGTGTGATAAAGGTGATTATTGACACAGTCATGGAAATGCTGAGGGAACATTTGGACAACAACCAACGGTTCCATTTTCAGGGCTACAATTCTGATAAGTTCTTCCGAGTTCAAGTGATCTTCCATGACCTCAGGTGAGGACCTGTTTTTGAAAGACTGTCTCGAATATAATGATGTGTATATACTAATAATGCTGAAATAGTGTAAGAAGTGTCATTCCTATGTTTGTGTGTTGTCTGTTTTGTGCACAGGTACATTCTGATCAGTAAACCCACAACCTGGACTGAACAGTTGAGGGGGAAGTTTCTGGAAGGCTTTAGTGCCTTTCTAGGGCTGCTTAATTGTATGCAGGTAAAAGCTCACATAACCTTTTTTGTTTCCATATAATGGAAAAAGACATTTTTACATAAGATCTTATTGTGTTAAAAAGGATGATTAATAAACTTCCATTGCATTAATTCAGAAAGGGTGAAAAGGATCATGTAAATATAAATTTTGAAAATTTTTTCTCCATGAACGTTATAAGCACACCTCAGATTCGTTGTGTAGCTTTCAGGGTTCTCAGTGAGCTGTTTTCTCTGTGCTAGGGAATGGAGGAGGTGAAGAGGCAGTTTGGTCAGCACATTGAGGTTGAACCCGAATGGGAGGCGGGTTTCTCCATCCAGATTCAGCTTCGCCACATTCTGTCCATGTTCCAGGACTGGTGCTCCTCCGATGTGAGTTATGAAAAGTAAAAAAAAATAAATATTAAAACAGCAAGTAACTATTAAAAACAATTAGCTTTTTTCCCAAAATAATACTGAATTGTTTAATAGCATGCATCTTCTACAGGAAAGAGTTTTGCTGCTGGCCTTCCAGGAGTGTCATCGGGCGCTGTTGCGCTGCACTAACCAGCCCTTCCACAGCGAGCCTACTGACAGCTACATGTGCAAACACATCCTCCACAAGCGGCCATATAAAGTCTCCCAGGAGCCTGTCTCCATTCATTTGCCCATTACCAGACTGCTGGCTGGTGAGCTTTTTCACAGAAAGGAAATATGATTATTTATGTTTGATAAAACAGACCCACTTTTGTAATTTATAGCTCCTTTTGTTTTCTGAGGTTATAAAACTTTGTGAACATGAATTATTGCAGGAAGCATTCTCAATGTAGCTGCTACATTTTTCAGTCTCAACTAACCCGTCTCTTTATGTGGCTGTAGGTCTTTATGTACTCTTGTGCCGGGCAGACGCTGTCAAATACCTCTCTGATTTCGTGGATCCTGTGAGTTGTCATCTGCTAAGTTCTAAAATGTGTCTTCTCCACCACTTTAAAGATGCCCTGTCTGTGTATGTCTGCAATGGTGGATGGTACTGGTACTGTTCTAATGAGGTATAGAGCTGTGTGTGTGTGTGCTTTTTTTATTTATTCATTTTTTTTTTTAAGGAGCACCTGGACTTCTCTGCATTTGCAGAGCATCCCCTGCGCTGTGTGGTACTGGCTGCCGAGGTGTCTGCAGAGATGTGGCGCCGAAATGGCCTCTCCCTAGTCAGCCAGGTGAAATAGTGTCACATACTTGTTCATTTCTTTACATTCTTCCTCTCTCTGTACTTTGTTAGTCATAAGTAGAGGAGGGTAATTGTGTTGAAATATAAATTGTAATTTGTAGCTTAATTAACTTGAAGGGATGTCTGATGTATATTCAAACCGGTGACAAATGTGAAAAACAGAGGTGTGTTGTGTAAATTTATTGGGAGTATGGAAGATTATCATATAGCCAACTATAAAGCACACTTTAATGGTCAGTTTTAGTGAGCAGTTTTAAATGGAAACTTGAAATGTTTGCACAACAAGCACTAGAACAGTGTGATTATGTGCAACAGTGTTAATATTTTGTTGTTTCCTACACTGGCTTGCAGTTGACCTTTGTCTTTGGTTTAGGTGTACTACTATCAAGATGTCAAATGCAGAGATGAAATGTTTGATAAGGACATAATCATGCTTCAGGTTTGTACTACACTATTGCGGTGACTTGCCATAGGGTTTAATGTGTTTAGTAATGTATTCAAAATACATAGAAAATATATGTTTGCTCTTAAGACTGAAACCGTTTTTATCATCTACAGATTGCTGCCTCCAAAATGGACCCAAACCACTTTCTTATGCTAATTCTGTTAAGATTTGAGCTCTTTGAGGTTTTTAATGGAAATTGTTCAAGTAAAGATCAGGTATGCTGATTAATACCTCACTGGCTACTTGCTTGTAGTCTAGAAAGCTATATAACATAAATGTTAGAATTAGTCAGTAATATTAATATTTTAATATCTGGTACGATTTCTAGGGCATTTCAAATTTTACAAAAAGTGTAGCTATAGTTTTAGTGTATGGAGGACTGATGGTTGATAGGATTGTCCTCCTATGTACAGGACCTCCTGAAACAGTGGAATAGATTGACAGAAGAAATGCTCAACCTGTTGATCGTCATTGTTGGCAAGTTTTCATAACACTATTTTGTATTGTGTTCAATTGTAAAGAAATATATTGGTGGAAAATTAATGAATATTTTGTAGTAATTTTGAACGTGTTCAGAAGGTGCCTTTGATAACTTACTTTCATAGAAAGCATGCAGTTTTTAGCTGCCATGGTTTCTTGTGAATTTTATCTTATCCTGCTGCTCAGATGACTCATGTACTCAACCTCTCATCTGTTGATTTCATGGCTTCATAAAAAGCTTAAGTCTGCTTTCATTATCTATTTGGGCAGGTGAGCGGTATGTCCCTGGAATCAGTAATGTGACTAAACAGGATGTGACAATGAGAGAAGTGATTCATTTGTTGTGTATAGAACCCATGGCTCACAGTAGCTTGGTCAAAGGCCTGCCAGAAAATGTAAGAGAATTGCACTACCTTAAAATACCTTAAAATGTGTAGAAAAATGTATCTTTAACTGTATTAACATGATTTAATAGATGACTTTATGATGATAATGCAAATGATGCAGTTGTTTTCATATTGTAGGAAAGTCATGAAACTGGGCTTGAGTCTGTTATTGCAAAGGTTGCCACGTTCAAGTAAGTCAGTGACATAAACCTGGAAAATATCAGAATTTGAAAAGAAAATAGTTTGTATGCATTTAAGTATGAAATAACTTATGCATTCAACCTTGTCCAGGAAACCGGGAGTCTCTGGTCATGGTTTATATGAACTGAAGAAGGAATGTCTTAAGGAGTTTAATCCATTCTTTTATCATTACACTAAATCACAACATAGCAAGGTACAGTGTATGTACAATGTTTACACCTTTTACTACCTTTATGTTCCTTTTGCTAGTGCAACTGATTTTTTTTCCCCCCCTCAGGCTGAAGATGCACAGAAAAAGAGAAGGGCCCAAGATGGGAGTGATAAAGGCATGTAGTCATTTTCCTAATCGCTGAATGGCTTAGGTGTGCATGTGCAGTGTACAGTGGACAATAACTAAGAAAGTTAACCCTAGTTTGGGACTAAAGAGAGTTTCACATATGTAGAAACAAAGCCTACAATCTTGACACTCCTCATTTTCAGTGCAGCCATTGCAGCTAGTCGCCATTGCTAGAAAGCTTTGCACTTGACTTATATGACCACAGTGTCATTCCCTAGAGGAACGATGATGCTGACCGCTCTTTCTTTGATTTGTAGCTCTTAGGCCCCCAGTGCCGCCTCCCTTTGCCCCTGCCTTTTCTAGCATAGTGCGGCTGCTGTGTTGTGATGTGTTTATCCATGTGCTGAGGAGAGTACTGCAGAGGGCAGTGGAGGAGCGCTGTACTCTATGGAGCGAGGCCATGATTCAAAGGGTATGCTGACATTTCCATCATTTTTATTTATTTATTTATTTATTTTTTTGTTTTTTATTCTCCTTTTATTAGGGCATAATTGTGGTATACAGGGTTGCCTTTGTGGTCTGTTTGATGGCTGATCCACATGCTAATACCATTGTATATCTTTATGATTCTTTAATATTGTATGAAATGTTTGTTTATGCACTCCAGGCATTGCATCTTGTAGGCCAGGCATTGATTGAGGAGAAAACTCAGCTGGAGGCCAGCAATGTAGATGAAGTGTCATTTGACTTCAGTCACAAGGCACGAAGTATGTCTCTCTGTCTTTCTCTAACTTTAAAAAAAAAAAGGGGGGGGGGGGGGAGGATGAAAAAGTGGATTTATAGCATGCTCCTCACATGCGCACCACATACACTTTACTTGTATCCATGTGTTTTCTTCTAGCAGTTGGTTCAGATCATGGCAAGTCATTATTCCATTTTCTGTCACAAATGAAGAAGCTGCCTTCTCTCGATGCTCAGAAGGACATGATTAATTGGTTACTACAGGTTTGTGATCTTTTTTTTTTGTTCCAGACTTAATTATCAATTTAATCCTAAATTTTAACTACTGCACTTACAAAGAAATTCTGTCTTAAAACTAAGTTAAATTTGTTGTTTGTTATGCAGTGTTCTGTAACACAGTATCACCTCATCAGGTTTACAGAGTTCACAATTTTATATAGTTTTTATGTTGTTAATCAGTATTCTTGCACTACACTGCCCAGCAGGTATACATAACATACATAACAATACATAACACAACCATTGGCAGTCAACCAGTCCTGCCTGCTACCATAGCCACTAAACTACAGGCTTCTAAATGCCACCAAACTAGCTTTAATCTAACTCCTACCTAGGTTGGTACCATAAAGAAAGATGGTGATTCTGTCTTTGTTCTGTACAAAGTTGACAGTTTTTTTTTTACCCTTTAAGCCAAAGAAGTCAGACTGAGGTCAAGTATCTAGATAGCCAAGTTCTATCTGTTACGTTTAGCTTTATCCCTCTCTTGACAAGTGATTTATGTCATTTGAGTCATCCGTTCTTTCTACTGTAATGTTTTGAACACTGTTACTGCAGTTGTACAGCTGCAATAATGTATTCAGCCTTGTCACAGCAACCTTAGCAATCTGCCTTGCTTCTTCATTCATCAGCTAGTGGAGGAAAAAAATATTCAAAATGGTCCATCCAAAAGCAGCTTCAAAACTTTCTCCCTTTTTGAGATGCATAATCAGAAAGGGGTTTTTCTAGTCTTTGAACCTAATCGTCTTACTTTAGAGACTACTGTGAGACCACTGTAGGATGTAAGCTCATTTAATACAGATCAAGCAATGAGTGTATTTTTTTTATTTTAAAACCTTTAATTTTCCCTTTCTTTTCAGATGTTTGAGATTGTGAAGTGCCTTCGTGAGAAATCCAGCCCTTCTGCTGTATGTGCAGTGGATCAGACTAAGCCTGAGGAGGTAATGGGATTTCAGCAGATGCACTCCTTACAAACTACTAAGCAACTCTCTTGATTAACCACATGATTATATGCAAGCAATCATTAGTATTCTTTTCACATAATTGGCTAATTTGACTTGGATCCTCATGTCAGTCTTGTTTAGGTTTGTAAAGGTCTAAATATGTTTGCAGAGTTTTCAGGATCGCAAGAGGAAGGCTGAGGCCGCGAAGCTGCACAGGCAGAAGATTATGGCTCAGATGTCTGCCATGCAGAAGAACTTTATTGAGACTCACAAGATGCTATATGACAATGTGCCTGAGAGTGGAAGCCAAGGCGAGCCCGCTGCATTTATGGATTGGTGAGGAAAAGTCTAATGAAGTAGGGGAGAGGAGGACAAGTTTTTCTGTGTTACGAGGCTTTGTTTTCAGAATGTTTTGTTTACTGAAGCATTACTGTGGGATCTGTAGGTTTAATGCTGAAGAAACTCACTTCGAGAATCGATGCTTTTGAGTTCGGGTGCATTTCTGTTATTCCAATTGTTTTGGCTTAATGTTTCATGTGTGCAGCAGCGCAATGGAGTTTGAAGAAAGGCATGTGGCAGTGGGGCCTCAGCAGGGAGTGTGTCCTGCGGACTGGGAAGCCTTGACCTGTATCCTGTGTCAAGAGGAACAGGAGGTACAGGCTCAGGCACCCGCAATGGTCCTCACAGCTTGTGTACAGAGATCTACAGTCCTCACCCAGTACAGGGGCAAAACCCTCTCCACAAAGGGTTAGTGATGCGCCTAACACCACCTACACTTTGGAACACATGCTCAAATATGTAAACACTGAAGTTGTGCTTGTCTGTGTTGGACAGAAGGCTCCTACCCCCTGTTTATGCCTCCTGATCTAGCTGTGGGCACGCACACTGGGAGCTGCGGACACGTCATGCATGCCACCTGCTGGCAGAAGTGAGTCTGCTCTAAAAATGCTGCCTCATATTTGCAATGAATAAACAAGCGGCATGTTAATTATGTTCGTGTTTGCCTTGATATGTTGTCCGCAGAGCTCAAAAGTGGGTATGCACCAGTCTCTGATTCCAGAATCTCAGGTTTTACATGTGGTGGATAAACATTTCTAAAATACAAATTGGGCTAAATAAACCTAGATTAGCATTACAGAGAAGGTTACAAATGTAGGAAAATGAATGAACTGCAGATACTTTTGTGCAGGAGCCCAGTGTTCTGCGTATTAGGAGTACAATAAATCATCAGATATTGGTTTTATAGTATTGATCAAATCTACACAAGTCTAAAGCCGATATTTCTTTTGAAAGCTAATGTCTGTCAATACACGCATGATTCCGACATCATTGTATATCACTACTCAGAGGTTATGCTTCATCTCTTGGTGCAGGTATTTTGAGGCAGTGCAGAACACTACTCGGAACCGGCTGCATGCTGAGTTGATTATAGACCTGGAGAATGGGGAGTATATGTGCCCACTCTGCAAGTCTCTCTGCAATACTGTGGTCCCCCTTATTCCCTTGGAGCCCAGCAAACTCAACTAGTATGAATGCTTTAAATACTACTCTTAGTAGACTGTACATTTCTTATTATTGAATATGTATAAATCTCTGTGCCTTTCTTTTTCTTGTTTTATTAGTGAGAGTGCCAAGTTGGTTGGCGAAGTTCTCACTCTTCCTCGCTGGATACAGATAGTAGTGGCACGGATCAAAGGCCTCAGACCTGCTCAGAGAGCTGGTGAGTAGATTTCTGTTCATTTAGAGCTTTCCTGTCAATTCTGTCCTAACATACAAATAAATGTTATATACAATGTGACATATAGAGGTGATTTATCGTATGTTATTAGATAGTAATGCTGATGTGGGGAAAGAGGAAACTGGGTTCTTGGAGGATGATCAAACTGACTTCAGGTCAATCCACAGCTTTGGAGTTCGGCCACCGTGAGTCACACTTTTTTTTTTTTTTTTTGTATGAACAGTCAGTCTGTTATTTATATCTTGTGGTAGCATGTTTGACAGGAGAAGCCTGTCTGAACTGTGACACAAACTATGGAAAATGAAAGTGAATCCAAGCACTGCTCTGTCTTGGTCAGGCCTAAGTACTCCAGCAGTATAACAGAGATGCTGGTAGTGTGTGCCACTACAGTGCACAGGGTGGGTCTGCAGACTGCACCCAATGAGCTTTGCCCTCATGTGCCTGTTATGACCTGGAACACCTGCGCCTACACTATTCAGGCTATTGGTGAGAGCCTTTTCACTATTCAGTCCCTCAATTGACAGATCTGCGTTTGTGTTTTATAGTCATGTGTATTTAATTTTACCCAAACTCATGTCTATGCTCTTACAGAAAACATGTTGCAGGAGGAGGGAAAAGCTCTATTTGGTTCTCTACAGAACAGACAGGTTCGTTTCTGCATTTTGTGCATGCATGTGTCTGTAATTATTCTGTTTATTCCTATATGTATTTGATTTATGTGGTCTGATGGCTGCTTTTATAATGGTATGTTCCAGCTGTCTGGACTGAAAGCAGTGGTACAGTTTTCTGCAGTTCAGAGACTGAAGAGCTCTCAAACAGTCACCCAGAAGCATTTTACAGACATGCTAGCAGGTAAAGTTCCATTTCTGGAACACTTTGATAGCTACACATCCTTTCAGACTCATAGAATTGTTGTCTTCTCAAAGTGCAAGATTAGATAAACTCCTGTTGTCTGTAATTGAAGCTTGATTTTTCTCTCAAAGATTTTTATCTGGTGGTGATGTTCTGGGTGGTCTACCAGGCGTCTTGTGTTCTCTGTATTTTTTTAACTTAAGTTTTGGATACTCCTCTGTGTGTGTGTGTGGTTTTTTTTTTTTTTGCTTATTTTCCTTTGACTTTCCCTTTATTTGTGCAAGTGGACTATTTAGATTATCTAATCTATTTTTTTTTTATTAGAAACTGAATAAATAGTGTGGTCTCTGGCTTTTGTACAGTGCACAGAGATAAAAGTACCTTTCTGAATGGACTTTGATTTTGATGTACTAGTGATTTATGCTCTGTCTGTCTTTCTCCTTATAGTCTTGGTACCTGTCCCTGATACAGAAGGCACACTGTCAGTATTAGAAGTAGATTTCTTTCATCTCTTGGTAAGCATATGTATTTGAATTGTAGTGTGTGAGTGTAGGCGAATCACTGCCTGTTTCTGCAGTAGGGTTGTTGCGGTAAACCAATTTCATGGTATACCATGGTGTGAAAGTGGATGGTTATTGTGCTGGTATTGTTCCTGGACTGCCTGTCAGATTTGGCAACTGGCGCCATGATAAGAATGATCATTAGTTAGATACAGAATAGTTCAAAAGGGCTCCACCTCAACCAACTGCAACAGTAAAACCCTGCTTTCACTTATTGTTAAATACTGTATATCGTGATGCTGTGAAAATGTGACATTTTTTGAGATGGTTATCAGATTGTGAAAATCTCATACCATTGCAGCCCCGTTCTGCACTGAAGAAATCTAAAAAAAACTTCTGCATTCCACAGGTGGGGCTTGTTTTGTCTATACCTGCGCTGTATCAAGAAGAAAATGTTGACTTGCAGCCTTCAGCAATCAGTACAGCTTACAATCACCTTCACCTAGTGCAGCTACTCACTATGGCCCATATAGTGCAGGTCCTGCTGTCCTCACATGGTATTGACATTCACAACACGCACACAGTATAATAATTCTCACATATAATGTTCACTCAGCTTTGTTCACTGTGGATACTGACTGGTCAGTGAATGCTGATATGTGGAAACTAATGGGTATTTTATCAAATTATATTTACTTGATCAGACACCAGTGAAGTGATAGGAGGGGGAGATGAAGAGGAGTCCAAAGCTGCAGAAGCACTTTACTCTACTGTATCACAACACACAGAGGGGTGAGAATATTTCTGTATATGTACACCAAGACATGGTGTATATGTGCACCAAGACACCTCTCACTTTCTTTAATGTCTCATAGGCTAAGGACAAGTGTATCTGGTTCCATGATGGCAGACAGAGTAAGGAGAGGTGTTCTACCCTTTCTTCGCTGTGCTGCACTTTTCTTTAATTGCCTTACAGGAGTGCCCCCTCCAGAGGCCCTCTCCAGTACTGCAGGTTAATGATTCTTGTAGCTCATTTTAGACTTTAAGCACATTTTTTGGTACTCCTTAATGACTTTGTGATTTCAGGGATGTCAAACCTTTTTTCCTTTTTGTTTTTCAGACTCCCCTGACAGTCACTTGCCTCTGCTATGTAGTTACCTCGCTTTGCCCTGCAACCTGTTCCAGCTCTTCCAGGAACACAGGGACACTGTAACCCCCTTAATACAGAGGTACAATACTGAGAAACTATCATATATCAGTTATTTTAGTTTTGCAAGAATGAAAGATTAGTTTTGATTTTTATTTAGTTTTTTCTTTGTATTTGATGTCAGTGTGTTTTCAGTTAGTCTTTTTTTTCTTTTTTTTTCCAGTTAGTCTTAATGCTGCATTATTAGCTTTAGTTTTGTTTTTCTTTTATGAAAAGCCACAGTTTTAGGACACAGTTTACTTAATTCCATTTTGTAACACTGCCAGCAGACACCTCTGCTTTTATCAGACACAAGATGGTATTCAAAGTAATCCTAACTGGACGGTTTCATTCAGAAGAGATATAGTTTGCTACCAGTGTTAAACTAGCACAACTGTAGCTAGTTACCTCAAGGTTCTGTCAAGCATTGAAAATATGGAAACTGTTTTTTTCTGTGTAATTCTGTTTAGTTTTTGTAGCTTTCTTGTTTTGAAAAACTTTCTATTTTTATTTTATTAGTACTTTTTTTGCTTTAATTTTCATTTTTTGAAATAGTTGTGTAATAGAAATACCCCTGCAGAGTGTTGTCCTGAAGATATTTTAAACAGTTTTTATCTTGAGTCTCAAAAACTCTTTACCCAAATTTATTTGCACCATCTCCATCATTTTAAATATTTTGCATCATGTATCTCAGGTGGTGTGGAAATGAAGCCATATTAAAAGCCCTGAAGGGAGAAATTAACATTGTCAGGTTAGTGCATGCTGCTCTAATTTCTTTTTCACAGCACATTTACGTTCTCCCAGGTTAACATTTATTATATTTTCTTAAAACGCAACTACCACAGGTATCCTCGGAAGAGAAACAGGCTGATCGATCTTCCTGAGGACTACAGCGTGCTGCTTAACCAGGCCAGTCACTTTAAGTAAGTGCAGATTATCACTCTTTTTATTTTTTATTATTATTATTATTTTTAACTTCCTTTGCTTCCTGCCTTTAGAAAGGTTAGTATGTAATGTATAAAGATTTTGTCCTGATATCCCTATATAAGTGTATAGATTGTGTAGCTGATGTCTCTTCATCTCTTTCAGATGTCCAAAGTCATCAGATGACGAGCGGAAACACCCAACATTGTGTCTGTTCTGTGGAACCATGCTTTGTTCTCAGAGCCCCTGCTGTCATGTGCAGCTGGATGGGGAGGAGGTGGGCGCCTGCACAGCCCACGCCGCCTCCTGCGGTGCTGGGGTGGGCATGTTCCTCAGGTGAGCATTGTAATAGTTTGATTTGAATGTATTTCTATACAATATATCTGTCCTTATTAAGAATGGTAATAGAACATGTCTAAATTGAGCAATGTGAATGAAATGTGAACTGGCATCTTCCTACTGTTCAGTTTGCTCAAGGCAGTTGTTGCTTCTTTGCGAGCTTGAGTGGTTTTGATCTTGAATTTGGGTTTAGATCTCACTAACACTCTTGAATCTTTATTTTTGCTGAAAGCTGAAAAATGTAGAAAAACCAGTAGGGATCATTTATTGATAATTCAGTAACACTCATAAATTTAGATCAGTAGAATTTATTTAGAATTACATTTTTTCCCCTTTGCATTGTGTATGCATGAGTGATCTACACTGATCAGTTGTTGCAGAATAATAATGTTACTTAATTTACACATGCATCAGAGTGGATAATTCCACCTGAAACAGTGTTATTCGTAGATAATTACTGTTAATGTTTACCTATCCTGAGGTTTTTCTGCACCAAGACAATTTTTATGAATTTCACATCCTGAAACCAGCATTATTAATTTAACACTGAGAATGTGGGAGGAAGTCATAGAGGAAGAAGGAATGGATCCATGTGGATTTTTCCTTTAGCCAGTGCAATTTAAAGATTGAGTAGCATCCCATTCTGCTAAGAAAGCTGGACGAAAACGATATTGATCAATTCTTTTGTTTTTATTGATTTTTCAAAATTGTATACCGTTCCAGCCCTAAATTCCAGTAAGGTGGACATCAGAGAGAATGTAGGAGTAAGATGGCTCCATTCTGTGGAGAAAATGGAGATTTTCAACTTTAACTGTAATTCAGGGCTTTTGTTATAAGTGCAGCAAATATAATGTTTCAGTGAAACCGCTTCACAATTTAGATGATTATATTATTCCAGAGCATGATGTGTTCTGTTTCTACATGTAAAAAGAATGTTCTTGTCCTCTCTGTGTGTCTCCCTGAACAGGGTGAGAGAGTGTGAGATTGTTTTGATGGCCAGTAGGACACGAGGAAGTACATATCCAGCCCCTTACCTTGATGACTACGGGGAGACAGATCCTCAGCTAGGGTAAATCAGACTGTTAAAATGAGACGGATAGATTTTAACAGTGCCCACATTTAACATACATTATAGATCATTTTTTGATCAGGAATTCTGCTATATTTCCTGTTTGTTAGGTGTTATCGATCTGTAATGTGTTTTGTTTGTGTTTGGCAGGCGTGGGAACCCCCTACACTTGTGTCCTGAGCGCTACAAAAAGCTGCAACAGTTGTGGCAGCAGCACTGCATCCTTGAGGAGATCGCCCGCAGCTTGGAGGTGCTCAATGTCATGTTCGCCTTTGAGTGGCAGATGCTGTAAGCTTAGGTTTGAGCACCTGACACAGGATATGTAGGAGGGTGGGATATTAGTTTGGTCGTCTGTGTGTTTCATTTTGGCTTTGAGGATTTATTATTTTTTTTAAGACTGTTTAAGGATTCACTTGGCCTGTGCACGCTATCATAGTGAAGCAAGGAAAAGATGTCATCACACATGTAGCTTTAACTTTCTTTGCTCAGCTTGAAGTGTTGAAGTAATTAAGTTTTTAGGCATTGCTTTCTAAGTATTAAAGTGAGGCAGGATCATATTGTCTTACTTGTGTACGCACTTTTTGCGGAAAATGCTTTCTGTTCTTTTGCACTTGTGTTAAATGCTAGCCCAGTTATCCTGTCCTCCTCATCTACGAACTTGTCACCCTTTCTCTCTACTGTGTGGGAAAACTATCAATGTGAATATATTATACCAGTATATGAATATATTATACAAAAATCCCTACATATAAAAGTGTGTTCATTATTTCCAGATTGGCAAGTTGTTTTGCCAGTTAAATTGTATACCTCTGGCAGAGTTTATGCTGTTCTTCACCTGTATATAAACATGGATATTAGATTAATCTTATTTTACTAAATGAATACAGTACAATACAAGAAGACATTGGAAATCATCAACACACACAAGCAGTTCCAAGGTGATAATCATGAGTTTGTAAACTAGATATCTTCTCCAGATATAAACCAGGTATCTTCTTGTTTAGTGAAATGAATTTAATTATAAGCCATTTTCATTAATGACGGTCCATTTTGAACTTTAACTTCACTAATCATTGTTACCATCTTAACTGGCTAACTCTTAATTTATCACACATTCACATCAAAAATATTGCAGCTACATTAACAATGCTGGATGTCATCTTGCCTGGTGAAATAAAATAATGCTGTAATGAAAATAATTTCCTGTCTTTACTAATGGGGCCTTTATTTTTGCCTTGTAAACTGTTTTTAGAGTGCATATACAGCTTATTGTATACATGGGTCAAGTAGACCACACACACTAAAAATGGTTCTTCAAGGATTCTTTAGTAATGACTGGTTCTGTATAATACTATGATTAAATGGTTCTTCAGATTGATGGGGAATGTGTTGTACATGGTTCTGTATAGAAACTCTTTGGGTGCTACTTTCGTTACAAGCTTGACATTGTAACAATAGCTGTATGTAGAACTCTTTAAAAAGGTTCTATATAGGTACAACACATTCTCAATCAATCTGACAATCCATTTAAGCATGCAAATGATTCTTTGAACGCTCATGTTTTCACATAGAACCACTGTCTTTACTAAAGAAACCTTGAAGAACCATCCTTTTAAGAGCACAGTTTGTAATTTATCCTTCTAAATTCCTTAATATGCTCTGGCAAGCTGGCAGAAAATATGAACACAATGCCTAAAACATTCCTAGAAAAGCTTGCAGTGCAGAAGCATAAAGTAACATGCATTATGTGTTCTGTCAAAAATCTCAGCTACTAAATATTAGTTTGGCATACTGCACTAATATGAACTTTTTTGTTGTTGAAGACAATGTTGTGTAAGTGACACAATAAGATGTGTTAAGACTGGTCCTTCTGCTGCTGTTCATTTGATATTTTTGACCACCTAACAAAATTCAGTTTAGCTAACTAACTCGTCTACCACATTCTGAATAATAAGGGTTAGTCACTGATTTCTGTGTTTCATTCGGAGAGTTGGTTGAGAATAGCATTGTTAAGAACCTTAAACTTTCATTTTTTTCTAAATCTTTTGAATCATCTGTTTATACAAGACACGTGTACTGCTGTGTAAAGAAATATTTTGGATATGAAATTCTGTTTTGCACAGTGCTACCATTTATTGAAATGTAGGGGAAAAGGTCAAGGTTCAATTGTCACAGTCTAATATTTCAGACTTCTGACGTATAGCCTAAGCATCAGGTGTACCTCTTATCTTTAGTTGTATGTTCAGTATTATCAAAAAGCATTCCAAAGTTTCATGATGTCATTCTTTGTACTATAAAATTCAGTTTTAGGTGTGGATAAGAGGTTTTAGAGGCAGATGGTGAGATGTACTTTACCAGTGTACCACTGAGTAGTAGGCACAACTTTTGAGTTTATAATCAGTTACACATGTTGGGGCTTTAAAAAAATACTACAAAGCAGCTCCTAAAATCTAAAGCGAATGTTTTTGCTGTTAAATAAACTTTGTGGAACACTTAATCACGTTGTACAAAGAGCATTCTGAAAGTCACACAGAGCAAGTGAGAATGTAAGACAGTTTGCGTTTCATCAAGGCCTCAGGACAAGTTGTATTGTACTTGATGTCTCATTAAATCTAATGTGAAAATCTTACCATCCTGTTCAGACATATTTCAGAGTATCTTTTCTCTGCTGTTAGTGTTACATGTCTTCACGCTGAAGATCCAGTTAAATACAAATGGAAAATATGAGCTCAACTATTTGCCTGTGGTCCCTGTCATCAGAGGTTAAAAAACTTCCCACATTCATGGGACAATTACAGAAGAATGGAGAAACATTCCAAGTTGTTGGTAATGTATTAAGTCCTTTCAGTTTGATTAAGCACATAGAAATAAATTAGGATCAAGTTAACTGGCCACAGGTGTTTGCTTTGGAGGTACGTTGTCAGGGCCATAGTGTGCTGTACACGGTTTGTCAATGTTGGGGTCTCCGTTTACTGTTGTGTCGACTTGGTTGCATTTTCCCAGATTTTTGATTATGTTGAAGTTCGAACGTGCAGTCTCTACAAAGCTGTTCTCCAACAACCATCCATCCGATTCGGACTCAGGATCTCCTTGTCGCAGGACGTTCTCCAGGGCTGTTTGCAGGTAACGTACACCAGTAAGCACGGAGAGCTGTTGGAGAAGAGAGAACGCCATTAATGAACAGTGAGTGTGCATTAGTCACTGTGGTTGACACTGAGTTTCAGTTAGGCTTCTTATTCACACCTGTAACATCTCTGTTTGCAGGCACCATAGGATTCGACTCACACTAAGAGAAGGTATGTTAATGGCTGAGCACACATTCTAAAGTGAGAAACTTAAAGTGGGATTAGTTAACATGCAAGGAAAGTTTCCCATGTAGGACTTCAAGGGAAATTCTTTAACATGGCCGTTTCTCGTATAAAGCAGAATTGTCATTTTCCCTCTTTGGTAATTGTATACATACTGTTGCCAATTCAGCAGAAACTAGCTGATCAAGCCAAAGTAAATCTACCAAAACACTCATGTGCGAAAGCAAGCAAGTGCCCACCTCAAAGAGCCAGATGAGAAGCACCGTAAGACCAATTGAGTGCATTATGTTGGTGTAGTACTCCACCAAGGCCTGGTGACAGCCACTCTTCCATAAGTTGAGGTCCTCAGTTTTGTAGTCATAGTTAAAATGTGCTGAGTTGTTGGTGAGTTGATACTGAATGCAGTGTCGAGGTGAGTTGACATTACAGCAGCTGAAAGGTACACCATCCATCAGGTACTTTCCCTCTACGTTACTGCGTAAACGACTAAAAAACAAAAATATGAGGTGACTTATCAGTGAATAGAAATGAAGTACAGCATCATCCATTCAGGGTGTACTTGTTTGTAGGCTTGATTTAAATGGTCTGTTTTTCTTTAGATTTAATTTGCATTTTATTATTTATTATTATAAGTCCACTTATAACATTTGTGTGATTTTATGTACCAGAAACATGCATTTGTTTTTACATGACCATTTTCCAAACTTTATCCCTCTTAGAATTCAACAGGATGCTTTTGTTAGTGTCTTTAAGACTGGTATATTTAAATGACCTGTTACAGCCATGTATTTTGCCTCGTCCAGAACATTGTAGCTAAAATTCACTGAACAAACATAAAACCATAGATGATGCTGGAAAAAATAAACAATTTGCCACTTTTTTGGATGTCTAGATTCTTATAAGCTGCAGTGATACAACTGCTATCCAACGGTGCTGAAGAGATCCATATTTAATTGGTATTCTCCACATATTCACTTACTCTACTACTATGGGAGGCAAATCCTTCCAAAAAAGAAATGAAAATGAAAACAGTAAAATGTAAATGCAAACCTTTTTTTTGCCATTTCTTTTTCCAAACATCTGCACAAATATCCTGCCAAAACTGAAAATGAAATGAAATGCCTTCATTTGCTATTTCATTTTTCACATGAGCACAAGCCGTTAGTGACAAAAATAAAAATAAATTGAAAATGCCTATTTGTCATTTCATTTTAGTTGTTATTCTGTTTTTTCATGGCCAAATCTAAAATGAAAACGCTAACAGACAAAAGAAAACACGAACTTCACTTTGGCTTTGGCTTTTCTTCATGAAACAGAATACGTGTCAAAACTAAAATCAAAATGCAAAGTTTATTTTCCTATTTCTTTTTCATAGTGATCGGCTGCAAATCTGACAAAATGAAAATGCAAAATGGATAAATGAACAGCAAAGTGACAGTTCGTGATTCAGTTTTCAGCATGGGCACGCTTTATCTGTCAGAATGAAAAGGAAAATGAAAACTAACATCAGCGCCACCTCCTGGAGATTCACTTTTCATTTTCCAGTTTTTCTTTTTCTATCTGACCAACATGCAAATATATGTTAATTAGCACTAGGCGGGGCCACGGGGTACATTTTAGGATATCCTCAGCCATCCGAGGAAAAACACGTCATGTCTCAGATCTGGTGACCAAACGGCCCCAGAGAAAAGGTATCAGACCAAACGGCCTCAGAAAAAAAACTGAAAATGTTACACTGGCATTTATATCGAGATACACCATAGTTTTCTAAGTCATACGAACCAGTCTGTGCTCGACCAGGCTTGTGTTCAGTCTGATACCTTTTCTCTGAGGCCGTCTGGTCTGATACCTTTTCTCTGAGGCCGTCTGGTCTCATACCTTTTCTCTGAGGCCGTCTGGTCTCATACCTTTTCTCTGAGGCCGTCTGGTCTCATACCTTTTCTCTGAGGCCGTCTGGTCTCATACCTTTTCTCTGAGGATGTTCGGTCTAACTTTTCTCTGAGGCCATCTGGTCTGAGGCCGTCTGGTCTGATACCTTTTCTCTGAGGCCGTTCGGTTTGATACCTTTTGTCTGAGGCCGTTCGGTCTGATACCTTTTCTCTGAGGATGTTTGGTCTGATGTTCAGTTTCACCAGATCTGAGTCATGACGATGTGTTTTCTGGAGACTCGAAGTTGTCTATTTTGAGGAATGATGGCAGTTCTGACGCAGATGGCTGAGGATGTCTTAAAATGTACCCCGTAGCCCCGCCTACTGCTGATTAACATATATTTGCATGTTGGTCAGATAGAAAAGGAAAAACTGGAAAATGAAAAGTGAATCTCCAGGAGGTGGCGCTGATGTTAGTTTTCATTTTCCTTTTCATTCTGACAGTTAAAAGCTCGCCCATGCTGAAAACTGAATCACGAACAGTCACTTTGCTGTTGATTTATCCATTTTGCATTTTCATTTTAATTTGATTTGCAGCCGAGCGCTATGAAAAAGAAATAGGAAAATAAACTTTGCATTTTGATTTTAGTTTTGACACGTATTCTGTGTTTCATGAAGAAAAGCCAAAGCCTGTCTGTTAGCTTTTTCATTTTAGATTTGGCCATGAAAAGCCAGAATAACTAAAATGAAATGACAAATGGGCGTTTTCAATTTATTTTTATTTTTGTCACAAATGGCTTGTGCTCATGTGAAAAATGAAATTGCAAATGAAGGCATTTCATTTTCAATTTTGGCAGGATATTTGCGCAGATGTTTGGAAAAAGAAATGGCAAAAAGAGGTTTGCATTTACATTTTATTGTTTTCATTTTCATTTCTCTTTTGGCAGGATTTGCCTCCCATATACTACAGCCTGTCAGCGGTAACAGTACTCCTTATCACATCAGTGCAAATGGGCAGCATTAAATTGCCATAGGTTAAACGGATGGTCATATTTAAACAATGAATTCAAAATGTGATATTTTTTTGCGTCTTTGTTTCTGTATTTGCACTGCAGAGTGAGTTGTACATTTAAAACTCTGTTTGCATACAACATCAAACTCTATTTAACATAAGCAAGAAAAACACCTTACTTACTCCAGCACTTCTTGTTTGGACATGTCCAAGTAGCGATTGCTGATCCACTGGATCTGGAACCAGTCTCTATGGCCTTTATTTCCACAGCACTGGAACTGGATCTGCAGCAGGTCTATGGTGCGCTTTAGAAAGCAGCGGCCTGGTGTATCTGTGTCCTTATAGTAGCGCATTGCATCGCTTAGTCCCAGCGCCAGGGATTCCTCCAGTTCCCCATGCATACTGTAGCACATTAGTGCTCCGACCAGCACACACAAGGTGAAGAAGAACGTACAAATGATGTAAGGAAGCATCACCAGCTTCCAGCGCAAAAACTTGTTGGTGTCCGCGCAGTCATAGCAGATCTTTCCTCCTACAAAGTTGATTATGCAAGCTATCAGCCCCACCGCAATAAGCATGTTTGGCACAGAGTGAATCGCCCTCTCGGCCATTAGCTCCCTCCTCTTGTTGATCTCCACTTTGAGAAAAAGGCCCAGGCTGAAGAGGATGATCCCTGTCACTACAGAGACCCAATTCAGCAGCCATAGCACCTGAGCCAGCTTGTCCCTCTGGCTTTTAGTGAACTTTACCCGTAGAACAGCCATTTTTTGGCTAAATTTGAGCTATCAAGCTTCAATAAGCTCTGTACTGGTGGTGTTGAGGGGGGTGAATAAAATTTAGTGGGATAGTTAGTAGATGGTGGGAGATTGTATTGAAGAGAAGAGTAAATAGACAGAGCCTTTAAAGTGTGTTGTAGTTGTAGTTGTTGAGGAGCAAGGGCAGAGGAAAGTGCTGAGGAAGGACATCTTTTCTCAAACTGAAATGATTGAAAATAACCTAATGGGATTTCCATCAAAGCAACTCGTCTTGCAATAGTAAATCATTTTTCAAGTCGTTCTCAGTGGCGGTGTACACTTCCATAACAGGTGCAAAAAGACTATGAAAGGTATGAAATTCTGTCCATCACATGCCAAAGAACATTTTCTGGCCTTTTGGGAATACACAGCTGAATCTCTCATTTGAGGATGTCTTCAAGCAGATGGACTAGATTTCTGTTACGTTCTCAAGAGATGTCTTGAAAGATGCGCTGTGCTATGTGCTTAGACACACAAGAACAATGCTGAAGTTAGTTTACATTCCCTGATATTCCCTTCTGTGTGTTTACAATTCTGTATGTTGTCTGTCTATAAAACAGCTATGTGCCAGAAAGAATTGTAAATGAAACAGACTGTAAAACTGAAAATATTTGTATGTAAAGAAGATATGATTAAAATTTGCAATATTTGCAAAGTCAGATTGTGTTCATTAATGTAATTTCCAGTCAAAATGACCATAAAATATAAATTATTAATATTTCAGAGTCAGACAAAAATTCAGAAAACGTTACATAACCTGTGCAACTGCGAGTAATTTCAAGTTTTTCAGTCCATGCTTTTCATTTATGACAGCTTTTGTTCCTGGAATACTTGCTTTCAGTTTTTCAAAGAAATTTGCAGTCATATTTCTTTCGTGCTTCCAAAGTTCAGGCTTAAAAATTGGTTGCATTTTCTGTTTCTCACAATCCAAGTAATCCCGAACATATTCAGTGATGCTGAGTTTGGAACTCTAGGGTGATCCATTGTTCTGAGAACACCAGCAGCTTCTTTCTTTGATTTTACTTGTTAGTAATAACTTCTAGCCAGCAGTAGACCCATGTTTTCTCACTGCAAGGATGGACAGAAACTCCTGTGGGTTTTTTTCAGATCTGAAGCAAAAGTGGAGCTTTATTTCCACCTCTCTCGTTTAGATGAAAGCTCAGACTACTATTTATCTGATACTATATTATCTGAGTATGTATGACTTTCCCTTATGCACATGGATTATCTTCTATCTAATCTCCTCAGAAGTTGAAGCTATATTGACTGGAAATTAAATGAATGAAAGGTGGTCTCTGACTTTTGCACAAGACCATACATATTAGATCATTTTACACAAGTGGCAGTAGATGTAATATGCTGATACTGGATTTAAACAGACTCCCTTGTTGCACAACTTTGCATATCTAAAAGATAAAGATATATATATATATATATATATATATATATATATATATATATATATATATATATATATATATACACAACATGTACTGGAATAAGAGCCAAAAATAATGTAAAATTTAGATGTAAAACCTATATAGAACCTATTAATACAAAAAAGCAGACCAAACATAGTTCTCCTACTCTCACAGACAAACACATCCCTGTGCTTAGCCAGACACAATAAATGAAGATGATCTCTACAGAATTAAGGGTAGCAGTAAATGGTTTAATACTCACCCAGTCTCGTCTGCCCTCTTTGCTCAATGCTTTGCCAAGTACCTCCCCAATTTGGCTTTTTTCCCCCTCCTCCCTTGTATCCAATATGCTCGCTTTTTGTGTGAAACAATGTGTTTGTGTTGTTAGGTCAGTAAAAGGGTTTTGTGTGTGTGTGTGTGTGTGTATGGTGGAGACGCGGTCATAGCCCCAGCCCTGACCTCCCCGTAATCCCTTCTAATCAGTAATCAGCCCAGTTGGATTTGGAAGAGTACCTTCTGCCACCTACACAAATCTCACTGATGGACTGTTGTGTATGTGTGTATGTGAAAGAGGGAGAGTGAGTAAGAGTAGTTTAGTAAGTGGACAGGAAATGCCTGGGTTTCTGAGCTTTCTGTTAGCATCCCCAATACAATATTAGAGCACAGTGTTTGTAACAATTCAGTTATATGATCTGGCTTTTTCAGCTCCACATAGTTTTGAACATTATTTTTCTCAGTGGTTGGCATTTTTGCCACAGACGTTTTTATTAATTCTGCTTTCTGCTGACTGTCTGAAGTTTATCTTAACCTTCTGTTAATGAATTCAGTTAAAAGGTTGAAAACAGCACTAGCTTATGGGAAGCGCTTATTCAGTTTTATTAGAGTCTAGCATGCAGCGCAGTCACATTGTGAGATGCATGAATTGCATTTTTAATTTTTTATTAGTTTTTTCTTTACAGTTGTCTTTAGAAACCAACTATGTTCTAGAAACAATTATAACCATTTCTTGACATTTCGGACAGTGGAGATTGTGATCTGAAAACGTTTCGATATCTTTCTGTAGCCACTCCCTGTTTTGTTGCTTCATTTTTAGATCATTGGCCTGCTGCTTTGAGGAGCCCATGGTTGTTGAGTATTAAAAAGGTTTGAAGAGTCAAAGAATGTATTATTTGTATAAAGTTCTAATTGGTAGCCATTCTGTTAATTAGTTAAGATCAATAGGCATCATTTCAGGAGTAACAGCTGAAATGCTGTTCATTTCTGTTTCAGACACTCAAGCTTGGTATTGTTTTTGTGATGTCTGGATATGAGAGTAAATGTCTTCTTTGTGTTATATGCATATCTAGTACTACATACAGTCCCTCCCTCACTCACTTTTCACACAGCCAATGGGATCTGGAGCAGGTCTAGATTAATGGATTATTCTAGCCTAGAGAGGATTGAGGCAGGGGAAAGCACATGGTACCCAGTCAGCAGATCTGGAGACACTTCTCATCTCTGCCCATGGGACACTGAAAGAAAGCTGCTCTTACGGGTGAGTGCTGAACAACTCTACATCTCTATAATACAGGTGTCACTGTCATAACACTACTGGTAAATCTTTGAGATGAGTTGAGATTAAGCTTAGCTCAGAACTTCTTATTGTATGGAAGGGTAATTTTCCTTTAATTCAGTCTTGTTCTAACAAGTTACCTACAGCAAAGTTATGAATAAATCATACATTTTTACACTTGACATCAAGATGTTAATATTAGCGAACAGAATGCTATAACCCATCCAAATGAGGAAATTAATTTCTCCTTTGCAAATGTTTTGTAATGACTCTCGCACAAGAATCTGATCATGAAGTAGTAGAAGTCTAGCTTTGTGTTCTGGTCTTCAAATTAGTCACAAAGAAAGTAGATGTCCAGATTCGTTCATTTAAATGCCTTTATTTTTCAAGACATCAAGACATATGAGGTGGGACATTCATTGTGTGGCAGTAAGATGTTAAACACAGAGGTTTTGTGGAGCAAAGCTTTAACAGACAACAACGTGAGGGGCATCCTTTGCTGGCTCAGACACCTCGTTACTCAAGGCAAGAGTAGTCTTATCAGAACTCTTATTGCATGTAGCTGCTCAGATCAAGCAGTGTATGGCAGTAACTTTGTGTGGTGTTTGTTTAGATACCATAGGACTGTATTGACTGAGTTCTTTTCGACAGATGAATGCAATGTGGAGAAGAGCCTTGCTAGTTTCAGCTGCTGGCTTCAGCGCTCAGTGGAACTGACCCAGACAGAGTTGCTAACTCTCTGTGAGTTCAAATAATCCACAAAACCATTCATGAATAATGTATTATGTAGGTACAGTAGTATGCAAAAGGTTGAGTAACCTTGGCCAAATTACATATTGTTAAATTTTTGTGAAAAAAGTAAACACAACTTCTGCAGCATCATGTATGAAAAATAGCTTTTTTTTGCAAATGTTAATGTAAGGTAAGTATATATTTGATTAACTTAAATATAAAAAAGTACTTGAGGCATTTGCAAAAGTTTGGAAATCCTTCCTGTTAGCTTAACTCTCAACTCACAATGACTGGGTAGGCAGGTCAAGACAAATAGTCAGCTTTTGACAGTTTCAGAGGGTAATCGATTCTGACTCCTCAAACCTTGTGCTAACACTCAGCAACCATTGGCTCCTCTAAGTAGTTGGCTGAGGATCTGAAGCTAATTTAGCCTACAAAGGGATGATGATTAAAAAATATGAAATCACTTCAAGTTTGCAATTTCTACTTTCTGAAATGTCATAACATTGGAAGTCAAGGAAATATTAGGAAGACCAGGAAAACTGTTGATTAGAATTACTTATTTGCTAACTGAAAAGCTTTGAGTGGTGGTGCCCCATTCTACTGGGCAGCATTGCTTGCACAAATGTGATCTGCATGAAAGAGTCATCAGAAGAAAATCTTACATTTGATCTCACCAAAAAACATTGTCTAGATGGGCAAGAGACATTTTGGAAACAAGTGCAGATGAAATAAAGATGGAACTTCTTGGCCACATATGTGTTAGGTTGAAAAAAGTAGCAGCATTTAATGAAAAGAATACTTTGCCAAGCAAGGAAGGGGTGATTATGCTTTGGGGTTGTGTGGCAGCCAGTGGAGAAAATGTTACACAGGTAGATGGATTCTAATAGATATCTGCAACTGGTGGAGATGTGACACAGTCAAGAAACTGAAGCTGAAAAGAGGCTCACTACTACAACAGGATAATGATGCAAAGCATGCCTCATAAACCACCATGAAGTACTTCAAGAAATGTAAGCTGCAGCTTTTGACTGGCCCTCACAGTTTGCTGGCTTAAGTATAATTGAAAATCTGATGGTAGATCTTAAACATGTATGCATGCATTTCAGTACTAGAAGTGTCCTGCAAGGAAGAGTTGATAAAAATCTTAGCTGGCCTAAAATTTTTTTTTACCAAAATGGGATGTGCTGTTTAGTAGGTTGTCTATATAAAAACTGGGGTGTGTGCAAACATTTTTGTTAATGTTTTATTTTTAAGGGTCACTGTAGAAGTTGTATTTACTATTTACATTTAAAAAAAAAACAACAACAAAATATTTTATTTGTCCATGGGTGCCCAAATTTGCATATAGCTGTATAATTAAGCGATATGAGGGAAGTTTGGAGGTTACCATCATTCTCTGGCTCCAGGTTTTGGCCAATGTGAGAGCCCCTGGATGTTCTTAGACCAGAACTCCTTCACTAAACTCCATCTACTGCTACAAAAACTGAAGAACCTGCTGTCATTGGCATGTTGGGGAAAGACACATGGAATTCCTCTTCATCCTACACACAGTAAGTTTCATTTATCTAACATTCTTTAAAATCAAGTGTTTCTCTCATAGAGCAATTGTTGATGGAGAACACAAAGTGCTCATAATATACAAGACGCAAATGACGTGACTCAAAGTTTTGTGATTGACAACAAAGCATGTCACTATATTCAAGCAACAGTGAATCGCCAATTATAGGTGCCCCACACATATTCAGGTTTCCTTGCATTTTAGTTATGTCTCTTACAAGTTCCAAGAATGCTTCTAAAGCTTTTGTGTATATGATAATGAGCCCTTTTGAATTTTAAAGAACCTCCACGTAGGGGTGGGCAATATGTCAAAAATATATCACGATTCTTAAATACATCATCACAATACATGATTTGCATCACAACATTTTGACCCACAAACACGTAATGTAATGGTTTGAGAAAGAACCTACGAATGCTATAAAGCATGTGCTGCTGCTATAAGGTCCTATAGTATGTGAAGGATTTTTTAACCCTTGAAAGGTTCTTCACATTCAAAAATCTCTTTCAACCATAGGAACATATTTATAAAGCACACATATAGGCAGATTGTGTCTCAAAATTAAGATATATGAAAATGTATGCTTATGTAGTGATTTATAAAATGTGAATTTGATGTGGAAATAGTGTAGATGAATGCAAGTTTCCAACCTGTTTAAGTAATGGCAGTGCTAGTGTGCTACGGGCATTACAACGCTTGACTAGTGAATGTTGTGTTTTTACAAAACAGTCCTACACTGAGACCTTATCTTAAGAATTACTTTTGAATTAAATTCAAGTATCCTTTATAATGGGTAACCAGAAGTGATTTTTCTATAGCATCACTTAAAGAACCCTTTGTGACACTTTTTTGTTTGGTTTTCACAGAATGAACATTTGATCATATTACACTCAACAACTTTTCATTGCTTTTTGTACTGCTTTTTTTACTGCATTAAGGCATAGAATGTGCAATACTGGATTTTCTTCTTTTCACAGTATAATTTTGATTTGTACTTTACATATTGTAAAACAAAATATCAAAACACTTAAATGTGGCTCATACACATGTTTATCTGCACTTGTTGTATCTTTGTTATTTTCTCTGCCTCCACTTTTATCTATCGTAAGCTAATTAGCACGTTGTTCTTGAGCTGAGCTGGGAAAACAGATAAAAATGAGCAGTGCATTGTAAGTGGACTATAACTGGACTTTAGCACCAGAAACACCTGAGATATCCTATAAAAATTCTGACTCCCCCATCTCTGCCTCCACTCTCAGGGCACACATGTAGAAGGAATCATGTTTATGGCAATGCCATGGTCACATGGGGATGCTCAAATCTGGATCAGCACACACTCAGACAACACATCCTGCTGGGCAGGCTGGTACAGTGGTGGGGCTTTACTGGACTTCTGCCACAGTACCCAGGTACTGCAGTACACTTTATTTTGTTAGTGGCCAGTACCAACATTACCATTAATGATCTGTTAATTATTTCTGTGTTAGTAATTGTTCATACATCTTACACAACATGAATCAGTGGCAAAGGTTTGTTGTCATGATGGACACTTTGGACTAATTATAATAAATTAAAAAGACATCTTTTTCATAAATAGGTATTTATCAGACCTTTATAATAAGCAGTTATACAACAGTTGGCTCGGATCTCATAATCTGTTTGAGAGGTCAGAACCAAGTGTTGTATAACTTCTTATTATAAAGATCTAATCTTCTAATCTTTTTTAACCATATCTGTATAATTATGCTGACCAGAGGTTGCTAACTCTTACATTCTCAACAATAGCAAAACCCTTTTGTGGCTGAAGAGAACCATTTAACCATGCAAGAAACCATTTTTGTTCTATATACACATTTGTATGTAAAGGTTTAAATGCTGTTTATAAATGTGTTCTCTGTAGATAATGTTAACTTATTTTCTAAGCAAAAAAACAAGATTCTTTACCTAAATATAGCATTTTAGCCAATTGTAGTGCACAATTTTAACATATTGGAAAAAACTAAACATAAAATTTGCCATAACTTCCACACATTTTATGATTTATTTATTTTTCACTTATGTTACATTCAGCAAATAAACAACAATTGTGCTTTAAAATATGCAGAATCATGTTCTGTGCAGAGGATGTGTACTTACTTTCTTTTAGAAAGTAAACAAAACATGTAATCTTACCACAGGCAAACTTTTGCATACATCTGTAACCACTGCCTTTGTTAAAGAACCCTTGAAGAACCATTTTTCAATCATGTACAACAGTGCTCACTTGAATCTAAAGAGCTGGGTCTACTTTTTGGCAGAATAAATTGACAATATTAAAAGCTCATATTAGAGTGTTATGTCTGGTGTGTTATTCCTTTACTTTGCTATTTACTCTGCAGTACTGTTTTATAAAGCAGTAGAACACTCAGGGTCATGTGATATCGCAAATAACATTAGTATACACTTTAAGTATGTGGGGTTAGGGCTTAGATAAACTGATTTAAACTTGTTGCAGAATATATAATTGGCTTTATTCCTTTTAGATGCCCATGAGCTGAAGCAGATTTCTCAGATGTGGAGTGAGATGGACCGCAACCACAAGAGAGCTTGTCTGGAGCTGCGGTAATAGCCTAGTGCACAGACCATGTTATTCTTTCTCTTTCCCACTTGCACCTTTGTCTGCTGCCTTCTGTTACATAACTTTTTTGTCTTCACAATTGTAACATAAAGGCCTTCAAAGTTTCTGCATCATAAAAACATAAAAAAAAAATCTAATGCTTATGAAAGACTTATGATATAATGATATTTCTCATTAGATGTGATGCTGAAGATAAATATAGGTGGAGCTCCCTTATCCAGGGTATAGTGGCTCATATAGATAAACAGCATGGGCTGCCATGGATTTCTGAAGACTGTGCTTACCAGACTTACCCACCACCTTCTCTACAAGCTCTCCTGAATCTAATGCTGCTCCCTCATGTAGATATCACTTCTGTCCAAGCCATTGTATCCTGATTTGATTCTCTGGTTGGATGATATAACTATGTTCAGTACTATTATGAAATGTGAACCATAAAATATATTCTTCATTTCCAGTTTTCACTTTACAATTTGTGGAAACTTTAAATTTCCTGTCCAGCTAATGTACTTTGTGCTGGATGTGGCTAGCTTTTTACATTGTAAAGATGGCCTTCTGGAGTCTTTCTGCCACACTTTCAGCATCCCACACAGCTTCTCCCAGCAGATCCTTGGATTCTGGCTCCTTGACCATGGCTTTGTTTCGGTATGATGCTCATGATTATATTTCAAATTTTCAAATGATGTTATATTAATTTGTTTTATTCTCTATTGGTAGTCATTGATTAAAACTGAATAACTGAATGCCAATGAGCATAATAATAACCATCCAAAATTCTATATATCAGTTTTTAAATTTTGAATATAACAAGTGTCCAGCATGACTGTGCCCCTGTGCACAAAGCGAGGTCCGTAAACATATGGCTTGACATGTTTTGTGTGGAGGAAAAAGTGGCCTGCGCATAGTCCTACATATTAATGCACATGGTTTTGGGATGGGCTGTCCACCAAGCTCAAATAATTATGATGGTCAGGTGTCCACATATTTTTGGCCATATAGTATTTGGAAAATGTTTTTATTTTTCCAATAAAGGTTGTATTAGTCATAATTAAACACTGATTTTCCCACCCCCAACAATGTACATCATGAAAAAAAAAAAAAAGAAATTATGTTTAGTCTCTTTTACTGTAGGATTCAATGCAAGTGCTTTTGAGCCCGAAGGCTAGTTCACCATGGTTGTCATTCCACCATCATGCTGTGTTGAGGACCTTGCTGAGACAAGGAGAGCGACAGGCAGCACTAAAGTACCTTTACTACACAATGCCAGCCATCGAGAACATGCAGGGTGCCAGCCTATTTGTGGACGTGCTGCTACAGAACAAGTACGAGAAAAGTATCAAGTATCAAGTATCATGTTACTCTCTTTACATCTTCTAATGACTCAATGCTGAGTCAACTCACTGTAATAGACAGAAGTGCTACATCTAGTGCTAAAAGCAGAAAGTTTGACTGAGTTGTGGTTAATGTTTTCTCTCTTTGAGTCTTTCAAAGATTTTTCAAAGAGTTTTCCTTTCAGCCGTGTTTCTGAGGCCTGGATGCTGCTCAGACGGGGCCAACCAGGAAATGAGCAGCTGCTCAAGCACTTTATTCATGGATGTGAGAAACTCAGTGGAGAAGCACTGGCAACTGTATGCAAGGTGGACAGTTATGTGTGTTGTGTAACTTTCTTTAGACATCTTTGTTAAATTACTCAGGACACCATGTTTCATATATTAGAGGAGAATCTATGAAATCATGGCACTTTCCGTACTGTGCAAAAGTCAGAAACTGTCCTTCATTTATTTCATTTCCATTCAAAAAGGCCATTAAGTACATTTTTTTAACAGGTGATGTTTCTGAGATTATATATATGATAATCCATTTGCATAAGGGGAAAGTCAAAGGGCAATTTTTTTTAATTACTAAAAATGATTAAAAGAAACACTGATACTCCTAACAAGCTTGCACGACCTGGTAGACCACCAAAACTGTCACCACCAGATAAACAGCATTTATAGCTTTCATCTTTGACAGATAGGAGAAAATCACGCTCTGAGTATGAAGCTGTTAAGAAGCTGTGAACGAGAAAAGGAAATGGACAAAAAGAGCATCAGTTACAAATCAGTAAATAAAGGTGCTGGTGTTTTCAGTGCACTGGATACTTCAGAGCCCAGAACTCAACATTATTGATTACTTGAATTGTGTGAGAGAGAGAATGCAGCCAACTTCTAAGACTGAATTAAAGACCAAGGCTGGACACTAAATACTGAAATAATACTGTAGTTTTGAGGCTTTTGTTTAATTTCTGTGTATTCTGTTAAATACATGCTTTCTGATTTTTGTCCTTTTTGTATATTCTGTTAAATACATGCTTTCTGACTTGTACTTAATGGGAGTTTTGACTGGAAATTAAAAGTATGAAGGGTGGTCTCTGACTTTTGTGCAGTACTGTATCATTTTCTATTTGTAATATTTCATTTTTTTTCATATTGTAGGATATGCTACATCTCCAGGTAACTGAACAACCAGATGCAAGCAAACATGAGAGTGTGAATCAGGAAAATTATGGTCAGTTTATAGAAGATAAGCCAGATGTAAAAGGTGAGTTGCTTTGATTAATGCCAAAACCATCAGGAATAAGGCAACAATAATAATCAAGACAACATATTTTGTTTAAGTTTGCAAATTCTCAAATTGTGTTTTAAAACTCTTAGGTCAGGCTCCTCATCCACTCTCTGCAGTGCTGTACCAGTGCCTCAAGAAAGACTCTCTCAGTGCTGGAGATGTGATCTCACTTTTTGGAGAAACTGTGACTGCCCTTAAATCTCCACAGAAAGCTAACAGGTCAAAAACATTACATGTATTAGCAAAGGCTAAACAGAGAAACAAGCCTTCTCTCTGAACTGCTTTTTCTTTTTAGAGAGGTAGTAGTGTGGCCAAAGTATCTGGAGGACACAGAGGTGAACAGGAATATTTCTCCACTACATCATGCCTTTTATCATCTATCCCCCTCCTCTACTCCAGTAGAGCTCCATGAAGAATCTCCAATTAAGTCAGAGCAGGAGCTGTTGAAGGATGACTTGTGTGAATTGACACAGGTACACTGTAATGACACTGATCTCCAGGGTACATTTTTGTGGTTCCACAGTCTACATTCACTGGCCATTCCATCAGGTACACCAGGGGTGCCCAGCGTATAATAATGCATAGTGCATTTTCCTTCCATACCATACTAAATATCCAAGTGAAACAGTATTAGGGAAGTAGCTGAGTGTTATTGTTTGATGGTAAGTGGGGTTGTGGGATTTGGGAGGTGGAAATTATGAAAAAATTGGCTGAATTCCTGTTTAATATGACCAAGACAGGAATCACCAAGATGAATAAGGACACTTTTGATGTCAGGTTGACTTTTAACTACCCAGATCACTAGGACCAGGATTGAGCGCCCTGCTGCTACGCAATTTATCAGCCATCTCTTCCTCCTCTATCAATGCAAAGTACTATAGCTGGATCACTGCTGACCAGATATTAATTTGGTGGTTGACCATTCTCCACACAGCAGTGATACCAAACATGAATATCCAGTCAACAGTGGCTCTGTGGTCAGAAACTGACCACTGAACAAGGGTTAGATGATGCAAGTTGTTCATGGAAGCAAACTAACTATAATATCTAACTGTACACAGAGTAGGTTTGTCTAATACAGCGGCCATGTTGAGCACTTGAATCGTACATTTCTAGACCACAGCATCAATCCATCCATCTATCACTGCTTTTTTCAGGAGGTGTGTGCGTTTCCCTCATCGGCCTCTTCTGGCTCTACATCTCCAGACAGCATGACATCTAAATGCTCATTTACTTCTGCCCCCTCTTCACCACCTGCTGTCAGAAGTGAAGCCTCATCTAGATGTGGAAGCATCCTGCCATTGCAAAACCCCTTTGCTATGCCTAGAGATGAGGACTGTGAGGTGCTGGATGATAGTCAGATGCCCCCTGAGGTTCTGACCCCCTGCTGTGCTGACCTCACTCTGACCCCCTGCTGCCCAGACCTCACTCTGACTGTAGATGGGGCCACAGAGGCATTGTCTTTCAAAAGCCTGAGGAGAGGAAGTGCAATAGAACTGGACAGCTATGAGTGTAAGTTCTGTTTTATTGTTTGTGCTGCCTAAGTCATCTCCTTTGGCATTACTTTTGGGTTTATAATAGTACTAGATATTTTTATTACACACAGTTGTCACAAACCTTTCTACACTGTATATTAGCTTTATGTTTGTAATTCAGCAGGTGTGGAGGAAATCTTGACATGTAATGATCCAGCAAACACCTCAGACATCACCGAGAGTCCAGTGGCAGAAATTATGCAGACACAGAAAAGGTGGTATATCATTTGTTTAAATATTGACTTAATATTGGCTTGTTTTGTTGAAATATTGACTTAAACAATAATTATAGCTTTCTTGAAATGACTAAATATTGCAAATTGATGCCTTATTTTTTCAAAAGTTTGACTTAGTACCTCAAAATAATGACTTAGTTTTTAAAATTTTGAGCCTAGATGTCTAAATAATGAGTTAGTAATTAAAGATACTAAGTCATTATTTCAACATGTTCTCAACATACCAATGTGATGTTTTCAGAAAGGTTGATATTTAGAGAAAATAAGTCATTATTCTGATATAGTAATGTAATAATTTGAACGGGAAAGTCATTATTTCAACAGAATATGTTGTACAAGATCTAAGTCATTGTTTTTGCTTAGTAAGTTATTGCGAGATATGCCATAATTTATACACAGCAAATCAATTCATTAAGAAAATAAGTCAATGTTAAGATATACGTAGCCAAAAATTTGACCCAGATTTTTTCTGACGGGTGAAAGTGGGCTAATCAGTCAATCACATGGCTGCAACTAAATGCATTTAGGCATGTAGAGGTGGTCAAGACAACTTGCTGAAGTGCAAACCGAGCATCAGAACGGGGAAGAAAGGTGGTTTAAGTGACTTTGAATGTGACATGGTTGTTGGTGCCAGATGGGCTGGTCTGAGTATTTCAGAAACTGCTGATCTACTGGGATTTTCACGCACAACCATCTCTAGGGTTTACAGAGAATGGTCCGAAAAAAAATATCCAGTGAGCGGCAGGTGTGTGGACGAAAATGCCTTGTTGATGTGAGAGGTCAGAGGAGAATGGGCAGACTGGTTCCAGATGATAGAAAGGCAACAGTAACTCAAATAACCAACCAAAATCTCTGAGGAATGTTTCCAACACCTTGGTGAAAGTATGCCACGAAGAATTAAGGCAGTTCTGAAGGCAAAAGGAGGTCCAACCTTTTACTAGCTACCTAATAATGTGGCCGATGAGTGTATGCTTTTAGCTGGTAAACAGTTTTTAAAATTATTAAACTTTGAACATTATCTCAATAACTGTCAGTATTGTCAGTATCATCCAGCTATTGTATAGGTTGTAGAGTAATAGATAATAATTATCTGTAAATAATAAGGTTACGTACTGATTTGGTTCACTGTTTTAGGTCCAAGAGCAAGTTTAACCTCCCTCCTCAGTGCTACAGCAATGAGGACAACCAAGCAGTGTCTTCCACCGCTGAGGTCCCTGTGGACAGTCACAATTTCTTAACACCTGATTATGGTAAGACAGGGGATGGACCCACTGTCTAACAATATGATAAAAATAAAATGTCTAATGATATTAGTCTGATTTAAGGTATGTAATTTGTTACCTGATGGAACTTGATAGTTTCACTTTGTACCCACAGAGAAACTCGTCTATGATAAAGTGGTCTCAGAGGACATCATTAAGGCAGAAAATTTGATTGAAGAGTTAAGTGTTTTACCTTCTGAGCAGAGTGTTGTTGATTGCCAGGACTCTGTATCCACTGAAACAGCAGAATCCAACAGCTTTTTGGAACTCAAGCCTTTAAGGGTAAGTGACATCTGCCAGTGTGCTTAAGGCCTTAAAGGGGATGTTTGGTAAAAAAAATCAAGTTTGCGTCTTCAGCTCTTTACCTTCATTTTGATAAACTTACATTGCACAGATTGCCATTGTGTACACCTGGTCAAACTTTTAAGTAATCTCAAATAGACTTGCTTATGTGGTTTCTGCCACTGTATTATACAGTATAGTACAAAACTGGACAAAGGGACAGACAACATTCAGGCTTTTTGTTGGCTGTTATTGCTGTTTTTAGCTATGCAATTAAGTCTGTTTGAGATTATTTAACAATTTGAGGCAAATGATTGATTTTTGAGGTATGTAGCTAGCAATATTGGCGTATAAGCTTCCATTATTTGTTAGCTATGTTAGTCTCATTGCTCCAGTACAAAATAAAATAAGCTGACCTGGGACACAAAACACGTTCAGTGTCAGTGGGAAATCATAATGCATTTTTCTTTTGCTATGCAGTGTATTTATGAGTGCAACATGAAAATACACTGCATAGATTTCAGGTTGACTTTAACCCCTTAAGGGGCCCGGCCTCCATGGCGAGTCCAAAGTTTTACTACACGCTTCAATAACCTAAGAATAACTATGTCAGTCATTGTACTCCATGTAGTATCTAAATAATAAGCCTTAGTATGTAATAAGCCTACATATAAGGGACTACATTTGTAACACCTGTATGAGCCTTTATGTTTCACCTTTGTCTTTGTCCTTATTATGGTTAGAGAGCCTTGTCGCTCCACCTAGACGAGGTGCGCTTGGAGGTCTTCCGGTGCGATTCCCAGGATGCAGTGGACCAACCAGAGATCCTGACCTCTTGTGCCCTTTCTGAAACCATGCAGGACCTCGTGGAGCAAATCCACGAGTGGGACATCTCAGTGAAGAAAGGAGAACAAAGTCAACCTACTTCATTAGCTTCTCTCCAAAGCTCCATCCTGGAGATGGACTTTAACCCAAAGAGGCATGTCTCCCGGACCCATCAGCTCCAGATTCCCCTTGGAACATCTCTATCACCTCGCACCAGCCCCACCCTCAGCCCCCAGCTGAGCCTCCCTGATCAGGCCAAAGACAAATCCCCCAGTGAAGGCAAGACTGCAGCTGCCAAGGAGGCGGTGTGTTTCCGGACCACGTCAGACCGAGTGGGCCACTGCAAGCTGGGCAGCTGGTGGAAGCAGGCCCTGGAGACCAGGCGAGCTTCCACAGGACTGCTGCCCGCTATTGAGCAGGTCCCTGCTGTTGCCAAAGGTTTTGCTTTATCCTGCTATTCATTCTATAATTGTTGTCTTCATTTTTAGAGCTATTATTAAATGTGAAAATCCAACCAAAAGGGCTTTGGATTGTCTTAAGTTGCTTTAAAGGTAAACCGGTCCTCATATCACATTTGTGTCTTCAGCGTACTTTTTAAAAATGATTCTAAATCAAACTAATCATAGCAGTTATCAAACAGACTTGAATTGTGGTAAAACTGGACATTTCTTGATGCATTCAGAATCATAATTGCAAACATTTTGTGAGGTTACAGATTTACATCTCTACTGTTAACAACCAGACTGTTGCCATAATTTAGTTTTTCTCCAGCTTCAGTCTGAGCCTTCTTTTTTCCCTTTCCTATGTTCTAGGACGGTCTCAGGGAACAGCCAGCTTTTTGGAACCTTCAACTAAACCCAAAGGATCCAGAAAAGAGGTCAAAGAGGTACGACAGACTAATTTATATTTTTATTCAGGGCTATTGAGAGTAAAGGCTGTCCTTCCCTCAAAGTGTACAGAGGTATGGAGATATAGGGTTGCATGTGTGGAATGCTTTTTAGGCCACACTGTGGCAGTGTTGGGTTAATATTCTAAATATAAGTGGTTTGGCATGACCTCATCCTTGTGGTGGTCCTGCGGTCTTCAGATGCATAGTTAATGATACTGGATCCAGGCAATTGCTTAATTGTTTCATCTCACTTGATTGTTTAATGTAGGCAGTTAATTTACTGTTATCTTCAGGGTAATAAAGAGTGATAAATATATTTTAATGAAGGGTGATAGTGTTGCACTAGGCCAGTACAACCTCATTAAATCTCGTTATCTTCTGTGCTGAAACATGGAAGAAAAAGGGAAAGAAATACAACGGACAATCTTAGGCATTCTTTGCTACTTAGCGTTTGAATTGTGGTATTGGTTTCATATTCTGATAATTAATTTTGGACATGCTATTCAGACCTAGTGATTTGCTGATAGCATTTGTATTGATAGAATTAGTCATATTCAACATTTAATATATAACAGGCTTGGATGTACAGCATTGTGCAGAAGTGACCACCACTCATTAATTTGTGGTGAACATAGTCTTGTACATGTTGAAGCAGCACCAAAAATGAAAACATATATTTAACAGAAAATTACACAGAAGCTTCAACAACTAAATATATATTTTTTTCAGTATTTAAAGTGTCCGCTCTTTGCCTTTATTGCAGCTTCCATTCTTTTTAGGGGACTTGCTTTCAGCTTTTTCAAAGAAATCTGCAAGCATATTTTTCCACAACCCCAATGTTGTGGCTCAGAAGTTGGTTGCATTTTCTGCTTTGCATTATCCAAGCAATCCCAAACACAGCTCTGGGGTGGTCAGTCCATTGTTCTGAGAACAACAGCAGCTACTTTTGTTTGACTTGCAAATAAACTTTGTCTGTTTTCTCAGTAAGGGCTTCTTAACAGCTACGCATCCTTTCAGAACCATATAATTGAGTTGTCTTCTCACAGTGGAAGGATGGACAGTAACACCTGTGGATTTCTTTTTTAGATTTTAAGAAAGAGTGGAGCTTGATTTTTCTTCACTCCCTCTCCAAGATGTAAGCTTTAACTTCTTATGGTGACAGGTTAGGTCATCTGTCAGGTCTTGCTTGTTTGTAAGGAGTCCTATTGTCTTTATGTCTCAAAAAATTAGGTCCAGTTTTTTTTTTTTTATATTATAAGTTATATAATTTAGTTATATTCATTAGGTGTTCCCCTTCCTTTTCCATGTGGATTATCTGATATTTAAACTCCTCAGAAATATCTGAAGAATGAGAAAAATGTACATAATGGCCACTTTAACTACAAATTAAATAAATGAAGGGTCACTTTGTGTTAAACCTATTTTGTTTGTTTAATTAGTGGACTTTGATTAATTTTAGGTTCAGATATATGAAGTATGACTCTGTAATGACGCATGATTCTAGCTCACATCATATTGATATGATTTGGCAAAACAACAGGTCATCTATCAATGCCTTTACTTTATTGTACCTTCTCACTTTGTAATGTATTGCTTATTCTGTGAGAATGCTTTTGAAAGAAATAGCCTCTATTAGAGCCTTTTCATCACAGGCTCTATTTGCAGTTTGATTGTACCATAACCAAAGGCATAGATTAATGGAATCAGGATATTTCTGCTCTCACCCTCCCCACCACACACCCTCACACACACACATGCGCGCACACACACACACACACACACACACACACACACACACACACAGGAAATGAAATAAAGCTCAACATTAGCTTCATAAATGACATGAGCAGGCTTTTACATGAGGAGTGACTTAGTCTTAGAGCAGCATAATGAAACCTCCACAAGCGTAACTATCCAATTTAGAGAATGAAGAATTGTATCAAATGTGACACAGGCATTTAAACATTGTCCACAGTATTCAGTGAAACTGTCAAATGACATACAGTATCTCTGCATATCTACAGAGATCGCACATGAAATACGGTTTTGACCCCACCGTGTACACCATACTTATCTGCAAGTTACAAGTTCAAATTTAAAGTATGTTTGTCATGTCAGGACATTCATGCATTGAAATGTTTGTGGTCAGGCACAAGTAATCACTCTACAGCAGGGCATCATTATATACATACTAAAATAGTGCAGACAAAGTAAAAAATACAACACAATTATATCCACAAAATATAGAGACAGAAGGGACCTATGTAAGAAAAACTCTGCTATGCACAAATATATTAAACAGGTGGTATTCTAAGAAAAATATCTATACATTTTAAAGTGACTTATTGTTACTGTCTGTAGCAGTGATACAATAAATAATACTAACATAGTGACTGAGTGAAATGGTAATGGGGGAAGGACCCACAGCATCACAGCTTGTTCAGAAGCCTGTCAGCCTGTGGGTGAAACTGTTCATTAGCCAGGATGTTCTAGCCTGGGTGCTAGGGCATCTCCTGCCTGATGGCAGTATGGTGAACAGGCTGTGTACTGGATGACCGCTGTCTAACCGGATCTTTTGAATTTTCCTCAGGCAACGGGAATGATAGATGTAAGGCTGGTAGTTTCAGATGATACATAAGTTGAAGTAGTATTTTCAGTCACTGGGCACTGGAATGTTGTAGGTGGAGAGCTTTTTGATTAAGAGACCAAGACATATTTCTGAATCTACTGCAACATCACTGGAAAACAGGCCTATCAAATAACACATAAGATAAAAATACCCTCATGAAGTTTAAAAGTGCCAGAAGGCATTGACTGCATAGTTTGACATTTTCTGTTATTTTCTATTTGTGGTAAAACTGTTTATAGGTAGTACAAGAGGAGACCTGCAGAAGAGAATCAGGTAAAATGGCATCTCATCCAGCAGAGCAGGGATCAACTTCTCACAGAGGACAAAGAGGCAAGAGGGGAAAACGCTTTAAACAGGCATGAGAGAAAGCAGGAGCGAGGGAGGCATCCCAGATGAGTGTCAGCATTAATTGCATTAATGACAATTCGGTTGCCTGAATCGTGACTTTCGGGTTGAATCATAACATTTACGTCTTGAATGCCTTTACATATAATTATAACAGTACCAATACAATCAAAATACAATCATCTGTGTATAGTAAATAAATATATATAAAGATAGTGGAGGACAGCACATTTAGCTTTGTCATTTTTAAGAGAAGTGGTCCTTTAAGTGGTGCCTGGGCCTGATAAATTTGATCCAACTTGCAGCAGATTTTATTTATTTATTTATTTCTTTTGGGAAATCTGTCACTGATGAATAAGGGAGACTCCACTTAATTAGGCAGTTATCACCCAATATCAGCTTTGTCTATATGTGCTTCTTGAGTCTTTTGTCAGAGATGAATTAAAACATTTTTTAACCATCAACAATATTCTGAAAACCTTTGTCTGGTTTTTGGAAAAAACACAGCACTAATACTGCATCCTACAAATACTAACATATTAAATGAGACAATCAGTGCTCTTGGCTGTAGGAAGTTCTGTACAGCTCAATTTATAGATTTGTCCAAAGCTTTTCATACTGTTGATCACATTTTATTGCATTGTTTGGAGGAGTACTGGGTTGTCTGACCAGGCTTTGGTTTTGTTTAGGAATTACGTAAATAGCCACTCCCACTGTGTATTCTCTGATAAAGGTTGTTGTTTCGTTGTTGATAAAACCTTTGGCTGGACTAAAGAGAGACACGTTTTCAATACACAATCCACCCTCACTTGTTATTTATATTATGAGCAAAATCATCAGACGGGTCTGAGAACTGCTTAAATTAAGATTATAGTTATTTTCTTCTGAAGAACAGAGTGTCTCTTCACTGAGGCCTTATAGACCTAATGGGTACCCAGTGGGTATGACCCACATTCCCAGATGTGCCTTTTTAGCCTGGTGTTATAAAAGGCTCTGTGTGTTTAGTTGAGATGGCGCTAATCTATCCCATTAAAAATTGATGAGCTCCCTGATGCTTCAACAGCAGCTATGCAGTTCCTAGTTGCTGTAGCCTCCACACATCTCTGCAGAGACAGTATACTGTTTTTTCAGGCATGGCAGTGTGCACATCAATCCGGAATGTTTCTGAGCTTGGGCTTTCCTGAATTCACTGTGCGTAGTTGTTAGATCTCTTGAAACCAACATGTACACTGGCAGTGAGATCAATAAATAGAAATATGAACAAATTTCTCTGTACTGCTTTTCTTGTCTGTACCTAAAAAATTGTTTTAAAAATGAATCACAATAATGAACAATCTAATAGTGTATGCACACACAAACACAGATTGGTCCATCACACTAACAGAAGGACTTACAAACAGTAATGACTCACAGTAATCTATATACAGACTGGAATGACATGTTCTGTAAATAACTTGTGCATCCAACCAAACACAATCCTCACTCAACCATATGCTATAGATAGTCTATATATAATAGCCTGATGAGAAAACCACAGGAATGCTTTGAATATGGTGCTAAAGAAGACTCTTAATATAAAGTCCTTCAACCCCATTATCAGCTTAAAACAGCTGTTTGCTGCTACATCCTTACAACTAATTAAATTCAAAATGTCTGGGGATGCAATGAAAAATGCATCTGATTGTTTTAACCAGACACCAGACAACCAGAAAAAAGCTGTGACACATGGTTCTACAGGCAAGCAAGTGTCTTATCTATGGTGTAACCTGTAGGAGTTGTTTAGCATGTCCACTAAACTAGAGATGTCTGTTTTGGTACTATCAGTCCAATATGAACAGAAAGTACTGACTAAGATATCAGAGAAAAAAGAAATTCAGTTCTGTAAAGCTAGCTTGTAATAGCACACACTCATACTGAGTGATGTGATGTTGTTAGCTGTGTTTTTTGCTCTGTGGGGTAGTTGTCGCTGGGCTGCATGTCTCATAACAAAAACAAAAGCAGACAACCAAATTTGGGCTACATGTGGGTGGGAAAGTAGCCTTATTAGGATGGGAACAAATGAAGCGTGAATTTTTTTTTAACAAATCCAGTTCCTAGTGAAGGGGGAGCTTGCAGTAACCAAAGGGGGGCTCATCAACATTGTCAGATGGACAACAAGCCCCATAGCCCATGGATATCATATATGTCAGCATGGCTTAAAAGTACCCCCTGAAAAATCCAATTCACCATGTAGATGTGTCGCGTGCATGGAAAACACTTTACATGAATAAATAAATACATAAATATTCCTCTTACAAGGGAAAACAGTTATGGCAACCAATTATAGGACTTTGCTATCTAGCATTTTTGCTTGTGTGATTGTATTTTGAACACTGAAACAGCACTACGGGAATTTGGGTTTATTGGGTTTATTATATGGGGTGTGTTTGGACAGCAGATTTTTCTGCAATCCAGCACCAAAAGTCTAGCAAGTTGTATTCTCATTATGAGGAAAAAAAAGCCAATATCCTACATTTTTCTTGTATTTTGATTATTTATTGATGTCCACTCGTGACATTTATATGGTTTATAATAACAATAATAATAGCCTTTGCTCAAACCCAGACACATAATAAACAGTAAAAAATCAACACACACACACTTTCCACAGCTGAAGGGATGGAGTGGTAGCGTTGCTCAAGCATCACCCAAAGGTCTAGCCCAACTAGCTGTCCCTCAGGCAGACAGCTCAAGTAACCTTGTAGCCAGTGTTCATGTTTAGGTCTCAAAAGTCAAAATCAACAGTATACTGATGAAGGTATGATGGCAATAGATAATTTACTCCCATCCTCAAAAGAACTGAAATGTCCAGAACCAGGTTTTGACTAAGTTTTCTTTGAATGCTGTTTCAGTTCTCACAGTCGTTAGATTCCTGTGCTCGTGGGGGACGGAGCGCTACTGGGCATACAAAATGTCTATCCACACGTTGCGTGCAATTGCGCATTTCCACCAGAGAGGTCTCCAAATCCCCAATCTTACATAGTTCTACTTTAAGTAAACGGGCTGTTTTTGTTACTGTGTCTTTAATCACAGATATGTGTAAAAATTATGTTCTAAAAAAGCAGTCTACTTTGAAACTTAAGCTAATACGGTATTATACGAAGCCCTTAAATGAAATGTGTGAGGGGTTTGAATGATGTAAATTCATGGAATGTCTAAAGAAAACTGAGTTTGCACCATTTCTTCCGTATTGCACTTTTAAATACAAAGAATATACGCTCTCTTAAACCTGCAACGACAGGCTTCAACACCCTTCTGTACAGAACCTACAGTACTTTATGTGCTGATTCTCCTCCTCATCTCTCACCCCCCCCCCACCCCCCCCCCCCCCCCCTCTCTCTCTCTCTCTCACTTATCTCTTCAAAGTATAATGAATCCTCGTGGCACACCAGACCTGGGTTAAAAGACCGTCCAGAAAAAAAAAAAAAAACATTTAGCAGACAGTCGTGCTCAGATAAAGGGTTAGATGCTTTTGTAGGCTGTGTGTTTGTACCTGGCCTCTCCATCATCTCCCCCATCTGTACTGTAGTTCCGCCTGCAGAGCGCCTCTGCGCAGGCGCACTGCCGGAGCTCCAGGGCTGATTAGCGGCAGCCGTGCGAAAATGGCTAAAGACAATTTCATCTTCGCGCAGTGCATCTTATATTTTTTGGCGTTTGTCTTTGGCTTTATCGCGGTCGTGCCTCTCTCGGAGAATACGGAGGATTTCCGAGGAAAATGTCTCCTTTTCACGCGAGGTATGTGGCAGAACGAGAACATCACGGTGTCCAAGCAGCGGTTTATAATAGAGGAGTGGGGACCTCAGTCTTCGTGCAGCTTCATCACTTTTGTGGGCATCGCCTCTCTCGTCTTGTCCGCGGTGCAAGCCTGGAGGCTCCTCTTCTTCATTTGCAAAGGCCACGACGAGTAAGTGCACGTTTTCTGCCTTTCTGCCCTTCACATGCACCATGCCCGTGCCAGGGATGCTGGAATCAGCTTATGAATGGGATGCACTCAGGCTTATGTCACTTCTGTATGACTTGCATTAAAACCATAACAAGGTTAATATACTTTTTAGCGTTGTTTGGCTGTGTAGCACTTCAAAAATTGGAACATGATTATTCTTTAGCTCATCCAGCTTCCAAATCAGCAGCCATGACCCGATCAATATGCAGCTCTTCATCACTGTTAATGGCAAACGTGATAGCAACACTGTGGAAATAAAGACAGCAGAATCAGACTTCCACACTGATGTCAGGCTATTGGCTATATTATGTAAAATGCTTGAGGAGACAGTGGTGTTTTGTAATAACAGTGGTTGCATAGGCCTTTTCAAAAGCACCCTGTCTGTTACTCAGCTCTTACCAGATTAGGATATAACCTAAACTGCCCTTACTATGTAGCAGAAGGCTATTTTGTAACTTTTACATGTTCATTTTTTCTTTTTATTTCACAAAAACAGCAGTGTTGAGTTTCTGAAGAATTAATCCTGTCTGTCCATTATTACCCTCTTCCTAAACATATTCTCTTCTGTATTTGTGCACAGCTCCATCTTTAATGCCTTCCTGAACCTGCTGATCAGCTCGTTCGTGGTGTTTGCTGTGTTCCTGTCCAGCACCATAGTGAGTGTGGGCTTCAACCTGTGGTGTGATGCCATTACTGAGGGGGGAAGCATGCCCAGCAGGTGAGCACACCATTCAGATGGTCTTACTTTACTTTTTTTTATTGTTCACAGGTACAACAGACAAGGATGGACTCATTAAAACCCATAAGGAGCAGCATATTACGTTCAACCAATATCCTCCACTGATTTGCCTGCTTGTTTTCGCAGTTGAGCAATTTGCAGGAATGAAATCAGGCCTAAGGCTTACTAATCGTCTTCAGTCCAATGACCTTACAGCTCCATCATGTCTCACTAAACATCACATGAATGCAGATTCGTTCACTGTCAGAATTGGTGCTTTGATGAAAATTTAAAGACCTTTTCGATGAGGCCTCCTTTGAAAATATAATGAGATCACCGCCATGGCTGGAGCTAGAGCTAGGCTTTATGTATGCATGCTTTCAAGTGCACAAAATCTTACTTGGAGCACATTTTTTGGAATATTCTGCCTGCATCTGCCAATATCGATTTGTAAAGAATGTTCACTTCTTTTCACTTCCAGCTGTGAGGACCTACAGGACACTGATCTGGAGCTAGGGTTGGACAACTCTGCATTCTATGACCAGTTTGCAATTGCACAAGTAGGTCCTACTTCCTGCAGTTACCATTCCTTCCTATAGTTACCATTCCTTTACACGGAAGGCTTTCTTGCCATAGTGGCCATATGTAATCTGTAGTGCTGATCCGTTTAAGTGCATATTAACTAAATTTAATGAGCAAATAACAGCATGCCACTGTTCCCCCCTCTAGTTTGGGCTGTGGGCTGCTTGGTTGACCTGGTTGGGCATCACAGTCATGGCCTTCTTGAAGGTCTACCATAACTACAGGCAAGAGGACATGCTGGACAGCCTGATCCATGAGAAAGAGTTCCTGTTGGGCCGCTCCTCACGCCGCTCCTCCGATGTGGTTGATAAGAAAAGTGGCATGATCTGATCTTCTCTGGAACATCTCTTAATTCTCCATTGCTGTGAAGCACATGGTTCATGGCTGAATATATGATGATTGAGATGAGGCACGAGATACATGCACTGAATAAAGTAGTAGTAAGATTACCATAGAATAGAGATTACCACAGCTTTTTCTGTCATAGTATACAAGCTAAAGGACTAAAAACTGCAATCTATGGTAAAGCTGTAGTAACTCTATAATAATATTCAATTATTGTGAAACCTGTTTAAAATACATTCGATATATTTCCAACATTCAAATAGTATTATATCTCGTACTTTTACTCTAGCTTGTATAAACAACTATGAAAATGTGCGCTCCAAGGCAGTATTGTCTGTTAAAAGGCTTGAATTCTGCAACACAATAAATCTCCCTTCTAGAGTTACGGTGAATAATTCTGAGCTAATAATTAGAAACAGTATTTCAATTAGTGTGTTCAGTATACAGTATTTAATCTGATTTACAGTACTGTACTCTTCTCTTTCCTTGGTTTTTGTTCTTACCTCTGATATAGTCTGTGTGTATGCATATATATGATGTGTAGTCATTCATTTACAGTTGTATAAGTGAAGGCAATATGCGATCCATTATGCTCTGTTCAACTGTATAAGTAGCTTAGCATAAATAAGTCAGAAAGAATGCACTAGCGTCCTGCACTTTCCAAGTAAATGGCCATGAGTGAGATTTATAAGGATGATGCGTTAGTCTAGGTTCTCCAAAACATGATGTTTACCAGGTTTTTCTGATGAAACATGGTTTAAAGGTGTACAGTTGCACACTGCATAGTGTCTCTCAGTGTCACAGTTTTTATTTATTTTATTCATGTGGTATGACAGACAGTATTTGCAACTTGAGTATTTGCTGCATGCTGCAATAAAATGTGGTGTGTGCAATTTCTGTATGAACTATTTCAAATAGCCAAATACCTATTTTGTAACCCTAATGGAATATTTTAATTCCGTATGTTTATTAATTTAGTAAATGCATGTTTATTCATTTGAGTGTGTGTTTGCAACACAATCATAAACACTTGTCATCTCTGTCCTGTATAAAATACAGTTCATAAATTATACTGTATCTCATTTTCTCTCTGCATGTATGTAGTTGGTGGTGAATTAATCTTAGCACTTGAAACAATCTTTATATGCCTTGCCTTCCAGTTTGTGCCTAATTAAATGCCTCATTGCTTAAAATATCAGGAAGCTACTCAAGGCTGAATGTTGATAGTAAAGCATTCATCGTTGCCAAACTAAGTTAAAAAAATTATGTCCAGCCTTCACAGTTATTGTTTTAGGATTGAGGTAGAGGAAGGTAAGAGTGCATCACCCACCCATTTCCTTACTCTTTTCAGTATGCACATATCGACCTGGCCTTGTTATAGCCCTTCAATGGGATCCCTGATGCTATCCTAAGGACTGTTACATTCTTTTACTAGCTAAAGCTAAATTGTTTGGATTAACCCTTGGGAGGGTGAGGCATCTACTGAACACACGTGTAGGTTTCAGCAGCAGAACTTACACAGACGTCAATGCGGTTTGTGGCCATTCTATTTTTAAATTGCAAAAAAGCGATTTATATAAAAAAAGATAAATTACTTAATTTTAAAAAGGAATTTCTGCATAACTCAATTGCTGAAATAAAACATTCTAAAAGATCATTTGATGTGAAATGGTGTATTATAGAGAAACGGGCCACCTAACCTACACTTCATAGTGTGCCACACATTTTCAATAGAAGACAGGTCTGCAGAACGTGGCTTGACATTGTTTTGCTGAAACAAGCAGGGACGTCCCTGAAAAAGATGTCATCTAGATGGCAGCGTATGTTGCTCCAAAATGTATATGTACCCCTCAGCATTAATGTTTCCACCAACATATCAGTAGAAAAACTAGCTTTTGAGCTTTGCATTGGTAACAATCGGCATGGTCCTTTTCCTGTTTGGCCTGGAGAGCACAATGTCCATTTTTTTTCAAAATCAATTTGAAATGTTGACTCATAAGAACAAACATATGTTTCCACTTTGCTCCAATCCATCTCAGATGATCTTTAGCCCAGAGACGTCAGTAGTGTTTCTGGATGCTGTTCATGTATAGCCTCCACTTTGCATAGCAGAGTCTTAACTTGCATTTGTAGACGAACATTCCATGACTAGGGTTTGTCGATGTAGCTATATTCATTACACAAGCATACTGGTTTTTAATGAAGTGCTGTCTGCAGGATTGAAGGTTATTTAGTGTTGTTTTTTGGAGATTTTTACAGATTCCATGAGCCTTTTAATAATGTTATGGACTGTAGATGTTAAAATCTCAGAAAGTTGTGTTTTGTGAATACACTTTTATACCCAATTATGATAGCATTACTTGTTGCCTATTCACCTCTTTATTCATGGAAAGTTTTTGATCATTCCACAAACTTCCCAGTCTTACACTACCCCTGTCCCAACCTTTTTGGAAAATGTTGCAGGCATAAAATGTGGAGTTAGCGTACATGTATAAAAAGCAATGAAGTTGACGATAAGGTAAAATATGAAACATCTCTTCCTCATGTTGTTTTCAATTGAATACATGTAAAAGATTAGAAATGACTGCTGTCTTTTTTCATTTGCATTTTACCTACCTGTGTGGATGTGGGTTTGTAGATGTCAGCCTATTTTTCACCCTATTCACATGGGCTGGTAAATCTATTCACCTAGTGGTGAATAACAAAGGTTAGGCTTAGTCTGTTTTCAGGAAATCAGCCCAAAAAAGTCTCCTTGATTGGGTAGTTAAATCATTATCTTTTTACCAAAAAATCTGAAATTTTCATTTTCAATTTTCATTTTTAAGTTGCTTTTGTTTCTAATAACTACCTTCATACTTGCTCTCAAGTTGTTGTCCCTGTTGGCACCTTTAGTTAAAAAAGCTATCTCTACATTAAATCTATATGTAAGTGTTCAAATAAATTGCCAGGATGTTTCTCTTTGCAGTGACCTTTAATGACTTTTATTGATGATTCATTACAACATAATATAAACTGACAGAGAAAGGACAGAACCTTAAAAAGGCACTTCTATTGAAAGTGTCCACATACAGTATTTGAATGAGATGTGGGGAAAAAACAAACCAAAGTAAAACAAAGACCAGAATATAATGAGAATATGTGCTGTATCTGAAGAGACTTTATTGCTTAATATGTGTATGTCCAGTAACCACCAGTATACAGCCAATTCACTTTTTCATATTGCTTTGGGAATTCAAGTAAAAACCATTGTGTTCATTTTCCCTTTTATCTAAATATTGCCATTAAAACAGTTCAAATTTGTAGAGTAAGCATTACATTGTGCTATGCAATGGACAATTGTGTTGTATATAGCTCAAATTATACACAGTTATATACAATTATATACGTAAATTAATGCTGTTGTTCTCAAATACAGATATTTTGTGTGACCTTAACAGACACATATTTCCACCAAGATGTCTCACAGTGCTTTGAGTTGCGGCATATGACAATATTCATTTGTGTGGCTCTTTTTACATCACGTCTAAATAGAACTAAGAGTTTTAATGTGTGGTGTGTGCAGCCCCAAAAACACACACAAGACAGTGTGAAGGATCTAAATACGGTAACTAATTAAATAGTAGAAGAGTCTAAGTCATTTTCCAGTATTCATTTCTTCTGGGGTATATTTTGAAGGTAATTCCATAAGAAAATGCTTCTGTTTCTCTCCGTGTTATAGTGTAATATATTGGTGTATTATCTTAGATCATGTAGCCCAGAGATGTAGAATAAATTTAAAGACAAGACCATTAACAGTATCAAAAATGCTAATTGGTCTGACAATTAATCAAAGGTAACGGGGTCTAATTAGCATGTTGGCACCAAGTTTTGTTTATGATTAACAATGTTTGGTTGGAGTTTTCATTTTACATATAATTTTTAACCCATTTATCTCAGCAATTCAATTGTGGGCAAATTGCTAGGCTAAGCCAACATAATGCTACAGAGCTAGGGTGAAGGCTAGCACATGCGCCCTTAGAGACATGTGAAACCAACAACCACATCTTGCTAGGGTAACACAATGTCATTGGACAGCACAATATGCTTGAAGGAGAACACTAATGGATGATTCTGTCGTGTTGGCTAACAGACATCCACTTTGGCTTGCATTGTGCTGAGTGATGGGAGTAGGAGGCCCATCCTTCTCACCCAGAGAGAGCGAGGCTCTCTTATACTTCTGGATACAGATGGCATTGCCAACACTGGCAAAACTTAACCAGTCATGTTTGTGTAAAATATGGATTTCCTCATTTAAATAGATTATACAAATTAAAGTGCTTCATGCCTTCCAAAACAGAGAGCATTTCTGACCAGAGCTGTTGGCTTATTGGCTTTTTATTTCTAAACCAACCAACACTCTGCCTTGAGGAGTGTTTAACAGTTCGCAGTCATTTTTATTTTCTCATGTCAGTAAACCACTGATGCCAATTTATATTTAATTTATAGTTCAGTTCACCTGTGTGCTCAAAAGAGTAATATTAAAGGATTGACATCCACAGAAAGGGATTTTTTTTGTTACTTTTACTTTTGCTGGTACTGAACACCTAATTAATGTGCAACTGTGTGTCAAGAAAATGTCCTTGGCTTGAAATGGTTGAAAAATCTGTCCTCTCCAAAATGACATAAAACAAAGGTCTTGATTGAAAAACTGCTCACCGCTAATGTTGATAAATATAGACCAAAGATTAAATACTGAATTTAAGAGCAGTAAAAAAAATCTAAATTATATTAACTATAGAAAATGGATAGCTAGAAAAACATATAAAAATAGTGAAATAAATAAACATATCATAGTTAAGTTGGTACAGCTGGTTCTTGTAAAAATGAACTCAACTGACATGAATATAGAAATAATCATCCTTTTTATCTGGTTTTTCCTAAACTAAAAATGGCTTTGCCCTTTTCCCATATAGATTAAGTCTGGCATTGCATAAAATAAAATATGGCCATCTTCATTATGAAATGAATTTCAAAAGATGGAAATATTTGTGCTTGACTTTGCATCACAGGTCTGTTTGAAATAATGAGTGTAAGTATACAGATATAGCTATTGTGCCATTCCGTTTCGTATTCATGATTGCAGGTACATTCAAATATATTATGCACATTAACATGGCTTACTTAGGTGATTAGTATTTCCTATTTACAAGTGAAATTATGCAGTATTCAAAGCATATTTCAGTATTCAAAGCATATTCGATTAACAGTAAAATAAATAATATAATTTTGCATTGCACATAGACAATCACAGACTGTATAGTAAATGAAAAACTAGCACAGGTGACTGAATAACTGAGATATGTAGGGAGATGCATAAGGTGGGTGTGAAATTCAACATAATGTATTGATTTGAATCCAAAGAATACTTTGTACATACTGCACAGATATTGTGATTGAGTATTCCCAGGCAAATATTCTTTGGATTGGGGTAACAAACAACATTAGAAACATGAAATGCGCATCGGACCACAACTGCTACAAGAACAGATGGATAGTTACAGAGATTGGAGATTTATATGCCTCTTAGTAAAAACGATGATATGGCATCAACTGAGCCATCATAAAGGGCTTAAGAACACCATGTGTAGATGGCGTGCAGAAGTTCATGGTCTTAGATCACCTATAGTGGACCATAAAGGTAGATGAAGAACGTCTTTTCCCAACATTCCTCCTGGCTGTGTTATTTGAAGCCACATAAACTGAACCTTTCCCTCCCCAAGTGCTTCCCTATTCACCACAAAGCACAGACGGCTTCAGGTTCTCCCATGTCTCCATAACTTGCGGCTCATGAGTCACATCTTCTCCACCTACTGGCATTCCTTCCAAAGAGTATGGGTAGAGAACGCTGTTGCCTTCTGTGGCCAGGCATGGTCACTGCATGGTGAGCCAGATCCAGCAGCCCCACAGGATTTGCTTGAGCTGCAGCAGGTAGACAGCCAGCACTGCCTGCAGGTCTTCACAGGCTCGATGAGGCCGTCGGCGGTCAGTGCAGTACAGGGCCAAGCCCAGTGCGGAAAGCAGCAGGAACAGGCAGGTTAGCAGGGCCAGGTAGGGCCGACTCTGAGAGGAGTCATACGCTGCAGAGGATAAAGGCCAAAGAGGTCAGGAGCGAGTATTACAAATCCTAGCATGTGAATAGGGACAACTGTTCTGATCAGAAAAAAAAAGGCTTTAGTTGGTTATGTGGCTTGATGAATCATTTTGGATGACAGACATGAATCCACAATCCACATTTTTTTAAAAGTGACTAAATTAAATTTTCATGCTTACACATATGGAATAAGTGGCATAACATGCTTTAATGCTGCATACTCCATTCCTTCATATATTACTTAAATGGGAAAACATAAGCTGTGCAAAAGTTAGAGACCGTCCTTCATTTATTTGATTTTCAGTCTTTAAGTACAAGTTATTCATTATACATATTCGTGGTCTCTCAGTATTTGTATGTGCACGCTCACTGGAGACTATATTGTGTACTTGTTTGAGAATGGTTCAGCCAATGGATCAGACAGGCAGCTCATATCTGACTGTTTACCATATCTGATTTGACCTGGAAAGATTTTGTTCAGTCTTGATGACAAAAAGCCACAGGAATTTTGACTTTTTTCCATTTGAAAAGTTTCAATTCCAAGTCAAATCTGATCTATAAAGATGACGAGTCAGATAAGAGGCTATTTTTTTTTTGGTCAACCAGTTTGTTTCCCGTTCTGATGTCAGACAGTGCAACAGGAAGGTCCACAGTTTACTTGACCCGTCAGCCTGCCTGCCTGTGTTCTTACTATGACAACCAATATAGATATGCCAGCAAAGCAGCTCATGCTATTACTGCAAGGACATCATTGTGCATTCCGATTCAGTACCAGTACTTTTTTCCAGACACAGTGAAGAGAGAGTCCTCAGAATCCTCATTGGCAGTAAAACTTGATCAAAGACAAGTTCTCATCTGTATCTGGAAAACTCTGAGTGTTAAAGCAGTTTCTCATGCGTATTAGTAATTCATTACCAGAAGGCAGTGATTCTTCAATACACTCACCTCCTAAACAGTCATAGTATGGAATGTCTGTCAATCCAGAAAGATAAAGCCTTTTAGCCTTTCAGAGCTTAGAAAACATGCCAACAGACAAGAACAGCAGCAAGTACAAAAACATGAACCAGTTATCATTTTATTAAGGCCTTTAAATATCATAAAAATATTCGCAGAAAAGGTACATGCATCCCCTAAGAAGAAACAATTAGCTTACAAATACCTTGTAGACGCAGCAATATATTCCTGTTGGCACAGATTTGTGCAGTGCCTCATTTGCATACATAATTAACCAAGTATTTAAATCACTCTGGCATGTTAGTATGCTGTTAAACCTGGATGATTCATTAACTTCCCTCTCTACAGAGAAAGCTCTGTAACAGCTCTCTCCCACATCTTTCATTTACTTTACTCTTTTCCTTCAAGTGCTAACTCTTACTGATGTAGGCTGCACTTGAAACAACTGGTCAAAGGGACCTGCAGGTCAGGGATTTGGGTGACTGACCAGAGGAAGGATTTAACAGTCTCAGTGTTTCCTCAAATCTCGTTTAAGAGCTCTCACCATGTACGATGATCTCTGGCTCTCTGAAGCGAACCCGTCTCTCTGTTTTCCGCCGGTGGCTCGGGTCTGACTCACTGCCGCCCACACTGGTCCTCTTCAGGATGGAAGTAGGAATCTTGCCGTTGATGACCTAAAGACAGCAGTGAAAGAAAAACTGTTCTTGGTGCATAAATACACTGTCATATCAACAACGATTTAACAATTTAATCTGTTTTTGTTCATTTAATACAAATAATGGTAAAGTATAGCTGATTAGCTGATTAGCTCTCTTGATTCCTAGCTGTCAACCCTTAAGAAACTGACAGACACAGCTCAAACATTGTTCACTGCTTCCCTCTAATGGTGTTATAGCATCAATCAGAGCTTTTGTTTCCACAAGACATATGATGTGCCACAGTAAAAACATTTACTGCTTTTTTATTTATAAGCATTTGCATCAACCCAAAGGATGATAACACATCCAGTTCACAATCTGCTTTAGCAGCGTAAATGGACATATGACCATGAAAGCTAACAACTGTGAAAAATTGGCATAAGGTGAAAAAGTTACCTAAAAATAGTGATATACTGAAATTGTGATCAGGTGAATTATTGTAATATTGATGGCTGAATATGTCCTAAATTGGAATTGTAATAAAATATCTTTGCTATTATGTAGTTTAACTCTTCAGTGGTCTCACCAGTAGATAAAAATCAATGGACAATATTTTTCAATTTCTTAGTTTTAACCACATTTTTTTAACGAGCCTCTGCTGAACAGTGAACATGCCTATTACTATTAAAAGTGCATTGAGAACAACCTGCATAGATTTGTATTATTTGAATTATTACTTTTTTTCCTTCTCCTATAAATAATTTGACTGTTTCGGAGATCAGTCCTTAAAGTAAACATCATTACCTTTGGTTTTTGAGTGTCTGGTGGTGGGTGGGATTCTTTCCTGTGCCGGAGCTCAGTATGTCTGTCCTTATGGCTGTGAGAGAAGCCATTGAGTGTATTGCTGTACGACTCGGCAGCAGAGAACCTCTTTGACAGAGCTGACACACACTGACCCAATGAGTCTGTGAAATGAGCAGCCAAGAAAATGATGATATACTTTTAGCAGAACACTGGATAAGTAACCTTTTGGAAGCAAAAGGACTTCCTGTGGGATTGAGCTCAAAGTAAACAGTCCACTTTGATGTTTCACCAACTTTGCAACCACGTGCTCATGCAAAAACTGAGACAAAGAACACCTGCCTTAAACTGCTAAAACAAAACAGGTCATTCACATGCAGGATGGTCATACTGAAGAGCCTAGTGTAAGGCATAGTATATTTTGTAATGTAACAATTTCATATTATGAAAACATCCTTTCCTGTAGGTTAATCCCAGTAAATCTACCATATTTGGCAGCATTAAAAAATGTTAACTGATAGATTGTGCATTCTTGGTCTATGTATATTCTGGCCAATACTTAGTTTGTGGCTATCTTGATTTTGTGAACAGCACAGCCCGTGCCATGGCTAATATAACCTCATTTTTCAAAAGGCTATACTGGATGGCATGTTGTAGTGAAAGCACTTTCTTAAAGCAGCTGACTCAGTAGCTGAGTTGAACATCCAGTATACATTTTTTACCCAGTATATAACCACATGCAAGGGCATCTGGCATGCTTCACAGCATAACAGAAATAAAGGAGGTAATGCAGCTCTCCACTAGCCTTCAGGAAGCTAAAGCGACATTATTGCCTGAATGGGATAAAGAGAAGAAAAGGCCTGGCCTCAAACTGTCAAAGTCATGAAAAGGCTTTTCTGTTTAACATCTAAATAAAACTTCAATTACAGCCGAGGATGGAGAAGCCATGTTAACTGTACATGGTTACTTATTCATTGATTTCTGAGGGGCAGCTTCACATTTATATGTACTGTGTTTACCAAAGTGGAGAATTTAGGGTTGCAAGGTTGAAAATGTTCCTGTGGAATATGTTCCTGTGGTTTGATCTACCTGAGTACTCTGTCTTGCCGATCTCAGCGTAGACAGTGGCCAGTAGCTCCAGACTTCTGGCTGTGATAGGGTGATCATTACCAAACGCCCGCTGATGTATTTTAGTGGCCTGCGACACGCAGAAACAATGTATGAACTCTAGAAAATCCTAGTGTACTTAACTAATTGTTTTAATTGTAAATCATTTAATCATGAAGTCCTTCATGCTGGTACATTTTAGAAATTTGTGTCCTCTGAAAAACAATGTTCTTACCTTGCCGCTGTACTCTAAAGCAAGATGGGGCCTGAAAAGAAGAAAAAGTTTAAAAATGACAATCAATCCCATAGTTTATCAGATTGTTGATGCAGTGCAACATACGCAAGCACCATTAACACTTGTAAGCTGTTACTGTATCACTCTCAGGATGTGCATATGTGACACACACACATACAAATGGCTGTTTTTGTTAGTGACTGGGTTGTTAATCCAGATTATTTGGATATCTATGACAAATATCACAAGGTAAGTAGATAGGTCTGTTTATCATTCTGGACATATCAAAAATCTCTTAAAATCAGTTGAAATCATATAATTACATGCAGTCATATGCAAACGTTTGAACACCCTGGTCTAGTGATGTTCTATCTGAGTTAACATGTTTTCTACAAGAGAATATATATACCACATTATGTATTTTATTTTTTCCCAATATGTTAAATTCAGCACATAAATATTAATTGTGCATTAAAATGTGCAAAAGTGTTCTCTGTAGAGGATGTGTTAAAATGTAATTTGACCAGGGGTGCCCAAACATTTGCATATGACTGTATCTAATCATTACTTGTAATTATCTAACTAGTATATTAATAAATTCATTAATTGTATTGAATAGGTAATTAATTATATTGAATATTAATTAATTCATTAATTGTATTGAATTATGTGTCACCATTCTGGCTTTATTTTACTGAAAGCATTAATTCCAAACTTGTGGTTGCTGATTCCAAACTTTTGAGCAGTAATGTAATTTTTCTGTTTTGCTGTGTTATTCAAATGTAATGATATGCTTCATGAAATAGTGAATTGCACAGATTTCAATATACATTCTGTATTGACAGCTTAGAATATGCACTGCTGATGTCAATTATGTTATGCAATCACAAACACATGGCAAAAATGTGAAAGTTACAAAGCTTGCAACATCGATTGAAAGTTTAGAAAGTTTAAATACTTCTCAATGTGTACCAATGTGCTATTGGTGAGAAATAATTGATATTGAACTGCACTATGCTTTTAACACCTGCAATAAACTGCAGCTCCTAATGGGCAAAAGCAACACCTATAGGAGGCAAACAGCGCAGTGTATGCTATATGAAGTAAATGTAAATGTAAAAAAGTAAAGCAGATTTCATGGTCATGGTGTGTGTAAGTGAGAGGCTGTCAGATATGCTGCTGATACTGGATTTCAACAGTGGCCTCATGTGACCTTTGACATCTCTTGACACTTGAGAAGCACTTGAGAGAATTCAGCAAGGGCCTCACATCACCTCCTCCCTGAGAGCTCTAACATGGCTAACCATGACCCGCATGAGAAGTTCATGGAGTCGTGCGTTACAGAACACCACTGCTGTTTTACTGCTTATTGTGCTTATCGTCAGAAAACTTCACAGCTCAGGAATGATAGCAAAGAAGCAAAAACTTTGTTCTTAAGTTCAATGTATGTTAATGTGAAGAGCTTTTATTCCAAGTAATTTTGGACCATTTCTATATCTTTTTTGAAAAACTTACACAATGCAAAGGACAGCTAGTTTTCAAATGAGTGTTTTTGTCACGATTGGCCCCTCCCAATCCTGTCCATGTGTTCGTGTTGTGTTTTGGTTTAGCCTGCGTGTTCTTTGTTTTGGTTTTGTAGTCCAGCCCCCTTGTTTAGTGACTCCACCCCTGATTGTTCCCACCTGTGTTTCCACCTGTGTCTTGTGATCCCTTGTTGGCCCTGTTGTATTTAAGCCCTGTGTTTGCCCTTTGTCTTGACTGGTCTTTGTCTGAACTGTTTGGATGTACTGTTTAATCGTGTTTGATGTTAGATGTTCTGATTGTTTGGTATCGTTTGATTCAGTGTTCATTTCGTCATGTCTGCCCCCGATTCTATCCATGTTGGCTCTATGACCCTGGATTTGCCCTTAATAAATGTTGCTTATCTCCGTATATGCATCCGCCTCCTTGCTCCCAACCGTTACAGTTTTGATATGACAGTGACAACACCTAAGGAGAATACACAGCTAAAAGAAAGCCACCATACATGACAGACATGGCAGACCCAAAACAATTAAACATAACACTTATATTTTGGAGATAATGTATCCACACTAGTTTTGGGCATAATGCAGTACATGATAAATTATATTTTAATAATGCAGTACATGATAAATGACAGTAAATGATATTTTTCCACTGAGAGGTATGGTACTGCCCAGCATGGCTACAGATCTGAACCCAGAACTACCCCTACCCTGGTCAAGTACCCATCAGTTTCCCATCACATAACAGAACTTCAGCAGTTATCAACAGTAAACACAAATAGTAGCAATAATGGAGGAGCTTTAGGTTTTGATTTATCTTTTACTTGTTAAAAAACTTGGTTTATTTGGTTTTATGTGAGTTGCAGACAGCAAGTCTGGTAGACTGCAGTAACACTTTATAATTTTGTAATATGTTTGACCAATCAGTGGTTTAAACCATTACTAGCTCCACCAATACATTCTAGCTCAGCATGATTGGTACCTCAGTGAGAAAGGTAACCAAATTCAGCATGAGTACTTAAATATGGTATGGCTCACTAGGCAAAATGAAAATGAAAATAAAATGGATAACAATGGATTTGAAACCTTTCCAAACCACACTGACTGGCCAAAAGAGAACAATACTGATTACATATGGTGCATTTAAAACACAGGTTTTCTCTATATAGATTATTGATGCCTGCCCTAGTACAAAATTTGTGAGTGCAATATGATCACCACAGTGCAGTCCTTTTAAATGGTGCTTATTATGACTGGCTCCTTTTTTGTTCTATTTTGGCACAGATGTGTGTGGGTTAGTAATACAGCAATCAATAATGAGATTTCCCAAGAAATTATAAACAAAGTATTCCCATTAAAATTTGAGAAAAGTAATTAGTAATTTGTAATGGATTTTTTTCTAATAGCTGCCTCTCCATTGACACTGCAATATAGAAGACATAGTTTTACAACTCTGTTAAGATTCACACACTATACAACGTAGAAAAAGCAGCTCAACTCTAACAAAGGCTAAATCTGATCCAGGGCTGAAACTCACCCCTCTGATCTGGCACCCTGCCACACAAATACCTCCAAAACACGGCAGCAATGACAGGCTTTAATCAGGCTTAGTGAGGTGTGCCGTGTTGTCAGGTATGTGAATCCATTTCAATGCTCGGCATACAACAAATCCGACCACACGTGCGCCGTGATTCTGGCTGAGGCCTCTAATGGAGGCAGTGGAAACGTGAGTCCATATGCAAAGGGTCACATATTTGACTAACAATGGAGTGGTCCTGCATTTGCACATGTTCACTTGACTGCTAATTTCAGATTCACACTAGGCTTTGTTTCCGAGATGGCTCATTATGCCTGAGGATGTTAGCATTAGCACCTTGAAAGTCAACATACATCATGTGTAACACTATAAGACTTGGACACTTTCATCATGTGCTGATTCTAAGAGAAAAGAGTGCATCTGCAGGGCTGTGCATAAAGGTTTTGAACATGTAGCACCAGTGCTAAGAAAGCAGTGCTAAAATGAAAACATAATAATAATTAATATTAGTCACACATTATTTATTATTATAACTGTGAAAAAATAGAAGCAGTGCTTTAAATTTACTGATGTACAGTATTTTTCTCTACAATAATTCAGATTCCTTAAAAAGGGCTGCTATTAGCACTACAGTAGAGTTTATGTGCATTGTTAAAAGACACAACACCAAGGCACGGACCCACACCAGCTGGATCGTGGTTGCTGTAAGAGATTTTAAAAGATGAAGTGAATTATTTTGTAATGGTGAAGCTTAGTGTTAAGAAAAGAGACCTAGAGCTAAAGATAAAGTAATAGCAGTAGGCACAGCATTAGTGCCTCAGCCTCCAAATCTAATCTAAAGATGGTTTTGGGCTGAGTTATTTTTGTTTGGCAGGCAAATGGTACAATCCCAAATAGTAGTTTTACAGTACAACCCCAAACTGAACAACATTGTGAGGCCCTTTATTTACTTATGGTTTTAGTGTTTAAAGTACTTGATAAACTACAACTACCATACACACCAGAACTTAACTTGCATCACACATGACCGTGCTGAGGAGGTGGCTTGGGCACTTGGGTAATATTTGATATTACACGTGCCATGCAGTGAGAACAGTTCATGCATTACATAAATGTTTACAATTACTATGAGTGTTAAGACATAGCAAAATATTTGAATGGGTAGATGTTCAAAGTACATGATGTTCTTTTGCACATGTGACCTCTTTCATATTTGCACAGGATTCATTTCAATTATCATGTGCCACAACATAGTTACATTGTACAGCGCTGTACTGTATATCTTACTACTTTCACATTCAGGGTTAAAGCCCACCAAGTCTGCCGGTCACCTTTACATGTACTTTTGAATGTAGAACATGTTCTTTCTGGGTAAGGCGGATGTCCGAGCGGTTGTTCCTAACCATGGTCCAGCTTCAATTAGTAATGGCCGGGTGTCAGTTTGCTCTGTTTTGGATTGTCCGCAGGGGACACTTGATCAGCAGTTACATAGCTTAGCTCTCAGCAAGGGGAGCGCTACTTGCCACGACACTGAAAGATTCAAGAGGCCAAACCATTTCCTGTTCACTCTGTGGAGAGTGAGCTATTCTAGGGGTATATGAGCACTAAAAAAGAAGGAATGCACTGAATTGAGTCAAACGGTTATCTCACACCAACAAAACACTGTCGTTTGATTTACTTACTTTTGTCAATAACTGTGCTGAAGTAATATATTTTTTTCATATGGAAATTTTGTACAGTGTGTTATTTTTGTCTGTGTATGTGTGTGCTTATGTGTGTGTGTGTGTGTGTGTGTGTGTGTCTGTGTGTGTGTGGTTTAGAGGCATTGTTTCAGAAGATCTGCATGTTACCAAAATTAAACTGCACCTGAGTGCTGATAGCAGCCACCTGTTATCTTTTTTTTAACTCAGCTATTTTGAATCCAAATACAATTTTAGAACTAGACTTTGGACGATATTCAATCATCCCCCACCCCTTATGTCTCATGTAACTGTAGGTGTAATTATCAGGTGCAGGACTGGCTGAAACTAGAAGAAGTTGCTTTATGTTTGTTTCTCCGCACACTCACATTTATAGTCACAGCACTTTAGCTTGAAAAAAGACAAGGACTGTTATTTTCCTGCACTTTTAATGAAAATACCAAGTAGATGTTTCTTCCAACTGTGAATCAAAAACATATTCAGTATTTTAAAGACAAACTTCTGAACTTCCGTGCTGTCTAAAAAAAAATACATGCTGCACCTAAATATGACTGCTCTTTCACTGGGCACATAGCACTTGAATCTCTGCCCTTTTCAGCTTTCCTGTGTTACCTGACCCACTGGTACAGATTAAGAGATTACAATGCAAATACCACCAACTATCCTCATGTCCTCGGAAACATAATCTCATGAGGGCACTAATAAAACAATCTCAATTTCATTGAAGTTTAATGCCATTCTCGTTCTTGTAGCACCAACAAGGGAAATTCTTCCATAGGACAATAAGGTTAAATGCTTTAGGTCAGTAACCAGTGCCAACAGAGGCGTGTGATGGGGGAGGGGGGACCATATAAACATTGATCTTTGTCCACACGTGTACAGTATGTGGTGGCCTTACAAATGACTCACTGGACATGTTAAGCCCCTTGAAGAAAAAGGACACCCATGTCAGTTTGGCCCAGTAACACCCGAAGCCTGCAGACTCACCTGACACCAGTAACCTTTCTCCCTTTCTTTCTGTGTATGCAGTTCTGGTTCTTTGAGATAAAGATCATGCAAATAAATCCAGAACCTCAAATGACTTGTTGGTACTATTACCCCAATATTATTAAACTGCTCAAAATATACAAAAAAGCAAGATAGGAATATGAGAATTCAACCTATATATATATATATATATATATATATATATATATATATATATATATATATATATATATATATATATATATATATATATGAGAGATACATGAATTAGAAGCATTAAGTGATCATAATGAGTAAGACCATTCCTCATATTAGTGTCATCATATCCTGCTGAACCAGAGCCCAGAAAGCCATTACTTTCAGAAGACTGTGTTCTGTCAATATTATACTCACTCTAACAACCTTTCACTTTCATTTGAAGGCTAAAAATAATTCCAGGTAGAAAACAAGACAGTACTTCAGTACAAACAAAATATGGAAAATGATTCAGTGGTTATTTCATCCATATATTATATTCCACATAATTCAACCAGTACTACAACTATACCAATCAACACAGTGAAACATAAATTCATGAACGTCAACACATGCGAATCCTCATGCCCCCTAACAGATCATTTACAGCACTTTCCAGGCAAATTCACTGTAGCAGCATCATCCATGCCCATTCTTACCTTTTGCTCATGATGCAAAGCTGAGCCAATCTTTCAAGATCCTGGGCCTGCTCGGCCTGCTCTGATAACTCCTCCTGAGAGAGCCATCCCGCAGAGCCAAGGGAACCGTCCTCCTGAGAGCCTGCCACACAGACACACACACACACACTGTGTCAGAAAGTCCCAGACAATATGCCTTAAGAGCTGGAACCCTAGAGATACAACAGTGTGACGCAGTGGGGAAGTAGAAGTGGATAAGAGAGAGAGAGAGAGAGAGAGATAGATAGAGAGAGAGAGAGAGAGAGAGAGAGAGAGAGAGAGAGAGAGAGAGATAGATAGAGAGAGAGAGAGAGAGAGAGAGAGACAGAGAGAGAGAACAAGGCAACTGTCACACCCACAAATTGCTTTTGCCACACCCACAAATTCAAATACTTTTAAATGAACATCCTTAAGCACACAGAATCACACACTCCACAAATAGTTGTTAAACATTATCACGGGGAAAAGGCAGGAGATGGAAAAATGGTATTTGGGTCTAACAAATGTAAAAAAAAAAAAAAAGAAATCCAGGTATTATTATAAAGATTTAAAACATCCTATGAAATAGAATTAGTCCACTTAAACATAAGGCTTCTTTAATCCTGTATAATAACTCTAGAGTGTACAGTAATTACATGGAAAGCATTGCTTAGGTGTAGGGTTGTGTAATAGATGTATTTATAGGGCAGTGAATAGAATAATATTTAAAACATTAAAGTATTGATTTGCCAAAAAACAAATGAACACAGTTTTCCCCTAACCCCAAATGTAATTAGCTGGCCAAGACATGTTTGGTGTCTAAAACACAGGCATAGCTGGAATTTCATTTCAGGCAGGGCCTGATTACAGGTTGGGTGGTCTGCTCTTAAGGCCCACAGACATTGTTTTGGTGACAATGACACAATGACAACCACCAACTAACCAACTTCATTATAGCTAAATCATTAGAAAATTACCCACCTATTACCATTGTATTACCAACACTTGATTTCTTACCTTACATTGAACTGGTTAACGTTAGTTACTATAGTGAAACCAACAGCACACCACAGCAGGTAATTAATCAGAAGCCTGTTCATGTCACTTTTTCACAGTATTGAATTTTTCTTTACCATGGTCAAGCTTGCTAACTTGGTGAGTATCCTATAGGAAAATACACAGCTAGCCAAGTTCTCATCCTCAGGATTAAACCATTACAATTTCCATGCATCTTTCCATGCTTTTTTGCAGGACTGACATAAGCCCACAGCCATGTAAACATTGCCATGGAGATATCATCTACCAAACATTTGTGATGATCATAGAAGTGCTTTGTCAATCTCTTTTATTTATGTGTGGTGGAAAAAATGATCACAATGTATCTTTCTATCTTTCAATAGAGGGGCTTTAATCAAAATATTTTAAATGCACTCTTTCCATATACAGAGATTCTTATCTGTGAGTGAAATCTAAAGAGCTAGAGACACTTGGCTTCTTTGCGTATGAAGCATGACGGGATGCAGGACTTAAAGCTGCCAGGAGCTATCTGAGCCTGAGTGAGTGAGGTACCAGCCCTGCCCGGAGGGAGGGAGCCATGGCAGTTATGGCCCTCTCAAAAGCGCTGAGTCAGGCTCCACCGTTTCCATGGAACCCAGCGGCTCTTTAATGAGAGAACACACACAGTAGCCATTTGTCTCTGTGGGCTGATGCACTCCCACTCTCAGCCCACGCTCCAGCAGGCTGCTGCCTCAGCACACCCCGACAGCCAAAGGAACGCCATGAAGACATGTGTCAGGAGAGGAGATGAATGGCCTCTCCCTCCACGAATGCTTGCATAGCCGCCGTAAATAAAGATGAACCTGGGATAAACATATTGCTGCTCTCTGCGATTGTGGTTAGAATCCAGTCCAGTGTTTGTTTCCTTTTAGTCTCCTGGTCAGGGGCTCAGCTCAGTCATGTAGGTATGGTATGACCGAATGCTTATACTTGTAGTTTACAGTCCTGCACTCATCCCAGCTATGCACTGTGATTATTGGAGCAAACATAAAATAACCTAAAATAGCATGGGCACTGCCATTACAATCAGAAATACCTCCTCAGGTGTTTGTTTCTGTGATTTAGAACTCAAAGGCATTGCAAAATTGTTATCAAATCATTAGATCTGACTATATGCAAATCATTCTGACTTGCTATGTACATACTGATCTCCTTAAATTCAGAGTTTATTACAGCCTAATACTCAGTAACTATAATACTAACTACGACTAAATGTAAAAATACAATGTAATTACAACTACAATGGACAACAATGCAAACTAACTAAGTTATAATTGTGGGCAGATCCTTTTTACAGGGTCAATGCCTTATTTTCAGATGTTCAAGTGTATAGTGCAGGAAATACTGCAGCATTTTTCAACCTAATTTCTAAGTACCAATTCTCTAGCATATGGTCATTTACCATGAGTAATAGTTTTGATGTGTTTCCTTGTATTTAGTAAAAGGACAGAAAATGTTTCCCAAATCTGTATTTAACAAGTGATTTCTAAGCCAAGGGGTACAGAGAAATTATGGTCTAGGCTTACCAACTATATGCTACAGATGCAACCGGTAGAGATTAGATTGAAAAGTTTTTTTTTTTTGTTGTTGTTTTTTTTACAGGTGTTTCCTGTAATACAACTGAGCACTGACTTCTCATGTAAGTATCTTTTGAACTAAAGGTTTTCTATGTACAAGAAAATTATTCTCCATAGTACTAGGCTGTGTGCTACAGAAACAACAGACAGAGATTAAGTCGAAAAAAAGCTGGAGTATTCCTTTAATGCTACTTTATAAATAAACCCAAACCATAATACTGTATACTCTCATGCAAGCCTGGAACCTATAGCACCGTAGTAAAGTTCAAGGGGCTCTAATAGTAAGAAACAAGCAGCAGAAAAGAAGGAAAAGTCGTATAGCAGACTTGCCTGTGCTCCCCTGCAGAGCGGTGAGCTCGATCAATGCCACTTCATAGAACATCTTCTCTGCCTGAATGAACTTCAGCGCCTTCTCATCTGTTTTATATAAGTGAAGGATCAGCCATGCTTTTCACAGGGATTAGCGGGTTGTTATGATGACACACACACACACACAGCTCAGTTACTCACACTGTATTTAAATTCAGGTTTGTTCATCCACTTTGTGGGACCAAAGAAAATAGAAGAAAAAAACTTCCTATGAATTTTAATCAGCTTTTGAAGTAGCGCCTGCTATCTCTCCCATCGAGTAATAGAGCATCATGTAAGTAACAGTGTTAGTAATATTGTTATACTGTGCCTTGTCTGCAGCTTTGTTTAGCCAGTGCTGTCTGTGTATCTCTCTCTGTCCATACAAAGATACAAAACATGTGTGGGAACTAATAATAGAAATGCATTTAAGAGTTTATTGACATACACGAGAGCATGTGGGAGGAAATAAAAAGCACATTCTTTGTAAGACGATACTTTGTACTTGTCATTAAAGTCTGTTTGTTTGGAAAGGAAAATGTTCTTAAAATAAACCTGAATGACCCACTTCAGAGCGGGACATAACACAGTCACGTGTTGCAACGAGCAAATGTTTCTATTTTCATATCACAAAGTGCGAAAATAACTCATGACAGAGAAGGTACATTTTGAAGAGATAGTTTGGCAAAAAATAAAATTTACACAATTTTTTCCCTCTTACTCCAAACATAGCTGATCAGTCATGACCTTTCAAAGTACTGGAGCTGTAGTTTTGCACTGGGGCTGTGATCCTATTTATTACAATGGACAAATGTATGTCATATAGATAAAAACTCTGGCAGTGTCAATCTTGAAGCCTGATTGTGACTGTACTGTCAGTCATAAATGTAGAAGGGCATGCTTGGATAGAAAATGTTTTTTCTTGGCAAATTGAGTAGATTTGGGGGGAAATTGTGGACATTTGATTTATTTAACTAAAACAGTAGAAAACCCAACAAAGACTCAAAACCCAAGAACTGATTTCACTGATGAAAAATAAATATTCCTTCTGTTAAACTTTTTAAGGATGGATCTGATCATAAAAAATGGTGTATATTGAGAAAATTTTGACCATGGGCTGCTCAAAGATTACAAAAAAGGTATGTAACGTTGTTACATACATTACACACACACACACACATATATATATATATATATATATATATATATTGACCCATGGTCAAAATTTTCCCAATATGCACCAATTAATATATATAAATATATATAATTAATATATTAAACAATGCCTTTGGCTCCTCAGTTTATAAAGGCCATATATAGAAACTACAGTGCTTATTTTGAATTCTGTGCTTTTGTGATGTCATGAAAACCAACACATTTACAACAATTTACATTCATCCACCTATTCAGTCTAAAACAGTTTAGCCTCACTCATTATGGAGTTATAAGGAGTGTTTCAAACTGGACCTGCTTTTTTAACAAGGTACAATACAGGGCAGCCAATGAGAAGAGGTCATTTAAATATGACTGTCAAAACAGCCTGTTTAATTCTAAGGGACAAGGAAAGGTTGGAAAATGATCATGTAGAAAATAATTAGGGCTGTTTTTGTTATTAAAAATATGTAATGTTTATACTAAAACTTGGCAAAAAAAGAAAATACATTAAAAAACTGTATATGGGTGTCTGAGGGTTAAGGAGGAATCCTTCTGAGAGGTACTGTGAAGTGTTCTGGCTGTGGTATTCATATTGGGTTGGTTTTGAGTGACAAGTAAAAGTATTACTGCTAACTCAGTCAGTGTGTCCAATATGTGATGGAGTAGGAAAGATGGCAGAAGTGTAATGGCTCTACATCTTCAGGTGCCAGAACAACCTTGAATTGTAGGCGAGAGCTCAGCGTTCCCAAAACAATATGCACTGGTGCCAAGAGGGAACTAGTTGGTGAGAAGCTACTGTCCTAAAATGAGCTATTTTATAACCAGCGTTTAATCTTTTGTGAGTCATCATTAGAGATCATTTGTACTGTTTGTGCTAAAAGCTGTTAATACACAATGATCTTTTTCTGGAATGTGACACATATTCCCAAGAGTTCCTGGTGTATTTTTAGCGTGCAGCTGGGTGGGGTGGATTTGGATGTGGCTTGGGAGTTCTAACATTGTACACAGCAGGCTGAAGGTGAAGGAGCTGCTTGTTATGCATGCTTGTAATCTACTAAATTAAGTACAGTGAAGCCTGGAACAAATCAAATTTGTATTGACTTCAAGCAGAAATGATTACAGTTTAAAAGATAGCTCTTTCCAGCCTGGACTGAGCTTCATTAAAGGGGTTTTAAAAGTTAAGCACACTATCCTAATCAGAAAAGATGAACTACGGCTGAGTTATTATGAAATGTTTGTATAATAAATACTATGGTAAATGTTTAAATGTTTAATCATTTCAGGATTAATACAGTTTTCATATACTGACTTTTGCATAAACAGCTGAATCTAAAATAAATTATGATAAACATAGATAAAAAATAAAAAATATATTTTAATCTTCAGTTACTCTCTTGAAATCCCAGGCTTATTACAAACTAAGACTTATTATTCAGTAACTACATGGACTTCAGTGCAAACTGGCTGAGGTATTCTTAGGTTATAGAAGTGTTTAATGACACAATGGGCTTGCTGGTGGGCCCTGACCATTTAAGGGGTTAAATAATTATTAAAAATTCTTTGTATTTTAAATGTATTTTATTCTAGGTTCTGGTGATGCCTCTTTATGATTACAAGTATTTCATAATATACTGTATATCCAAATATATCATATTCTATCAGTACCATGGCATATTATCACACACATTATATGGAATGGATTTCCATTCAATTCTGTAAGCATGTGATGTCAAATAATACTCAGAATAGCACCAAACTACTAGGTCTAAACCTGAGATATATTATTCATACTATCAGAAATTCTTAACTGAACTTTCATGGCAAAAGTCATATGATACTAAGCTGGTCGTGTGCAGCCAAATTTGAGGGGAGACATTCTAGTGAAGTGATATTGTAGCGGCATTAGTGATAAGTTAGTAGCTAATTAAAGCTAAGCTATGTCACTATAGGACATTGAGGATGACCTCTCTGTACTTGTGCTCTTGTGCAATCTATATAACCTTGATGACCTAATGCTCTCAATTACGCAGCTTTAACTCCTGTTCCGTTATATTACAGCAAACTGAGAAGTTTTGAACAAATAATGAATGTAGCAAAGTGACAGGGATTGCTTTAAACCAGGGCTACCCAAAATGTGGCCCATGTTACCCTAAATTACTCTAATCACACCTCCCCCATCCAATAAGGCATACTGTATATAACTTATTCAAGCCTTATCTTTCTTTCATAATGGAATTTAAAAGTATTGTAGCCCTACAATATAGTGTAATGTTATGAAACACTTTTTTTAAGAAGCTCGGTTTGAAGCCTACCTTCTTTATTTGAATATTCTTTGTCTTTTTGGTGCTTGGCCCACAACAAACACTGCCCCCGCAGGACAAAAACTTTTGGTACTCCTAATTTAGACACAAAGACAAGATCCATAAAAAGAATAATAACAGATCGGTAGTCTACCCTACTCTTCCTTTGTTTGTGGAGGCCATTTAGGTTAATAGCATGATAATTATCAAAGGTAATCTCCCCCTCCCTTCTGAAATAAGGCCCAAGCCACTTGTAATGTCTGGCTTTGAGTCTATAGCTTTGTGGGTGAATAAGACCTTTGTCTGTAGTCTTAAAGTAAGTGAGAACATTACAGATCAAATCTACATTTGCTGCTGTTTCCACACACTCACTATGACCTCTGGTTTTACCCTGCCCTCATTCCCCTCATCCCCTCCAATCTTATGACGATGCAAAATAACTAGCCAAATCTTATTAAACTATCCAATTAAATGATAAAAGCCACTAGATCATTATAACTTATCATTCTTTTCCAGCACTTTATTAAAAGTGCTAGAACAATTATTCTAATACATGTTAACATCTTTTATTTCAAAGCTTTGTCATGGTGTCGAGAGCCAAGCTATCTTGGCTCTTTTAGAAATGACCCTTTAGTGGAAGCTGATAATGTGAGACTCATATAAACTGTATGTCTTTGTAAATAGGGGAAACTAGTTTAACGAAGAATGTATATCATATAACACAAGACTCACGGATATCAGCATTCTATAGATGAATGGTGGGAGTGGAGGGCAGGCTGGGTCCACCCAGGTTAATTAGCTCTGATGCTCTTTGAGCTGACTAATGATAAAGGCTTGCAGATCCTCTTAGGGGAAAAAACCAACAACAAAGCTCTGTGGAAATGGCTGTGAAAGTCTTGAGTTGCCAAAGCTAGGGTGTTCAGGACAGAGACACTGTTTGACTTCCCCCTAAAATCTTATGACTGTTGCATGCAAAGCCTGTAAATTAATTATCTATTAATTCAATAGACATGTAGGCTTAATGCGAATTTTGGTCATGTGATGTAGGCCTTCACGAGGAGGTGCCTCATATCTAAATATCTGTAAATAATGTTTTGCACTCATGCATTTCATAAGGATGTTTGCAGACCTGGTGTGGATTGAAAAAACACAGAAAGGAGTGTAGCATCATCAGTTGTAGTCCTGGAAGGTGTCTAGCTGTCTAAGCCTAGAAGTTACCTTATGGGCTGAACCAGGTGATCAGAAAAATCATCAAATTATGTTGGATCCAGCCTCACAGCGCTGGAATTCTGGATGATTTCAGTACTGTGGGGCCAGACATGATCTCATAACAACAACGTCTGGGGACAGCCACGAGAAATGTTGTGCTAAATGTGGTTGGGAATGCAGACTTATTAACGTGGGAACAAACTGAGTGTGAACTTTCTGTATCAATCCAACTTGTAAAGGCAGAGCTCAAAGTAGTGGAGATGGTGGGCTCATCAACTTGTCAGGTGGATGTCAGGCCTTCTATTAGCCCACAGATGTAACATTGTAACAAATTTACCTAGAGAACCCACTAGCATGGCTGAAAGGTTTAATCAAACTTTAATCAAGCATGTAGATGTGTGTTGCATGTTCAGAGAGCATATTATATAGGGTAAAAATGAACATGACTTCTGTGAGAAGACACTAGTGGACTGGTATAACAGCAGATCACGGGCAACTGTATGTGGCCTTTGCCATTAACAATTATGATAATACTGCTAAAGTATATGTGATGAAAGAACTGAGAGCTGTGTTCAGAATTTAGAAAAAGTCTATTGGATTTGCATTCATAGTAAACAGACAAGGAAGAGGAGGTGGGTTTTAGTGGTGGTGCAGCCATGGGTAACCAAAATAGATCGACAAAAGTTCAACAGTTGATCCCTAGACATGTAATTTTGTTACAAAATCACATCTGGCCCCACAAGATGGGGTTCTAAACCTTCATATCAACATCTTGTATAAGAAAGAACCAGCAGTAGATCATGTCTTGCACTTCACAGAAAAGGATACAATTCTTCTCATCAATGAAGAGTTCCGCAATCTATCAAAGAGAGGGAAAAAAAGCCTTTTGTGACTACAGATCATCTGTTAGTCATCTGTTGTTATGATTAACCCCTCAAAATCCTATACTTATTATATCCTGGTGCCTATTATTCAGTAACTATAAGCAAAACAATGCAAACTGACTCAGTTAATCTTAAGTTAGAAGAAAGCAATCGAAGTCTGGACCCACTGGTCATTTAGGGGGTATTGTAAACTCGCAGAAAACGATCTCATGGCAAAGCAATACTTATTCCCAAAAAACTCCAAACAAACTAATTCTAGCCATTCTAAGCACCTCTTACTTAGACACAAACATAACAATATCAAAGCATTCATAATACATTTTTGTAAACTTTATATTTGAATGTTGTAATGAGAGTTGAGAGAAAATCCTCAAGCACCTTGGAGCTGATGTGCTCTTGGCCAGACTCTGGAGAGTGTAATGCCAGACATTCCTTTATGCTTGTATAAGGGTTACTGTTTATATGCACCCCATTTCCTGGGACACTTGTAATGTTCAGACAGGACTGCCTGATAGGACTTGCTAGAAACCCTGTGAGGCCAACACCAAGTTATCTGGGCTGTTATTTGACTAACTATCATCAAACAGACATGTCCGCATCTAGGTTAGAGAAGGCTATGCTAATTGGAGAATGTAGGAGGACGTGGTGTACGATAAACACTGATGAACAGCTGAATATGCTTTTTTCTCTAATGCAGAATGCATAAATCTACTGGCCAGTGCTAGGTTTTTTGTATGGCATCAAACACACCAGAAGACACATTTCACATAAGCCTATGATCACTACTTTTCATTTAAAGCCCATTAAAGCCCAGCACTCTCACCCACAAATTAGCTTATTCTTCTTTAACATACTAACACATTAACATAGCATAAATAGTACTGTGCAACAGTCAGAGACCACCCCTCATTTATTTAATTTCCAGTGAAAATGACCATTAAGTACAAGTTCTTTATTTTTTAGCATCAGGAAAAAGCAGAAAATATATATTTCACAGAAATTACATTTCTGGCCTCACAACTAATAATTACAGATTTCTAGCATTTAGTTTAGTGTGTCCACCCTTTGCAGTTATTGTGGCTTTCATTCTTTTCAGAAGACCTACTTTCAGCATTTTCAGAAGTTGAAGAAGAATTTCTTTGCTCATGAAGCTTCATACACTGTTTACCTGATAGTGACAGTTTTGGTGGTCTACCAGGCCTTCCATGATTGTTTGGAGGCTTTCTCTGTATCTTTTAAAATGTTTTGGATTTGATTAAATCGAATCTCCTCAGAAATATCATTTGAAAGTAAATAACTTGGTAGCATGTTATTTGGAGCGGTTCTTTGTAGATGATTAATAAACTCAACAGAGCATTAGTAACACATGAACAACATATCGGTGAAGTAGCAGTGGTGAAGCATCTGACTACATTGAAGTAAATATCTGTAGATGTTCTGTTGATACATTATTTACATTAAGAAGATGTTTTGTTAATACAGTATTTCCATTACACAAAACCTAACCTTACCCAAAACCTAACCCTCACCCTGGCCCTAATCCTAACCCTAGCCTTAACCTCAACCCAGAACCTAATCCTAACCTTAACCTCAACCCAAAACCTAATCCTAACCCTCATACTGTATGTTATTTTGACTTGATGCTGAGAGTCTGCTGAAGGCTTGCTTCATTTAAAAGGATGCCTCTAAATAAAGTGTCACCAAACACTATTTTGCATTATTTTTGTACTATTTGTATTAAATAAACGAGTTCTGGTCTCTTTAGAAAATACTGTATGTGCCTATGTATGTTTGTAACATCTCACATAAAAACATGAATGTGTTCAGTCTTCAGCTAGTCATGCTGTGAGTAATTGAAAGTGCACTGGTCCATGTAAAATATACAAAGACTGGCTGGCATGCTGAAAACATTTTGCTGTACCTTTTTGATTTAGGTTAGTGTGCCATCACAACAAGTACACACTCCACACACAATCTGTGCTTGAGTAGCAGAATGTGTGAACGGGTTAACACACCTTGAGAGCTCTAACGTGTGCAGATCTCTGTGCACCACCTATCTACGTATGCGAATGCTGTGCACGTTCCCATGCATGTCCCTGCGCATGCACACTGAGCATCCATGTCATACATGCAGAGATGAATCTAGGTCAAACTTGATGTCTTTTATGTGTGCACAAGCTTTACATAACTGTTGTAGCCTATTTTGAGAATATCAATTCATATCCAACCCCATTCAGGTAGCCATATAACACATCCTACGCAGCACGTTTGCCTTCTGCTGTGTGGAGTGAGTAATGAGTGCAGTCTGTCAAGTAAACGTAGAAAGAGTGCTCAATGTAATGTCTTCTTACTGCATTCAAATAAACAATGTTTTTGTTAACACTTTAGTTGAAGGCTATATAGGGCATTCATACACTCACACAAGGATTAAATAACCTTAAGAAGCAAAACTTGAGATGAACAGCCTATGCTGGTATTTAGCATGAGGAAGTAAATTACATTGTATTGACATAAGAGATAATGTACATAAAAGATGCTCACAATCCACCTCCAATTCATGGCTAGTACACCTCATACCATCTATGCATAAGACATAGACACATCCTGTTTATTAATAATCAGTACTATTTTAAAAAGGTCATTAAAAGCTTATTCATATGTAATGAAGTCCCTTTGGAAGTGGCTTTCACATAAAGATATATATAAATATACATAACTGTATAAGCAGCCTTCAAATAGAGATATATAGGCCTATATATGTAAGTAACTATGTAATTATGTAATTAGTCTTAAAGATATATGCAAATAAAACAACATTTTAAAATACATTTCAGTTATCATATTCATCATAATATAGAGCTGCAGGTTCTGCAGGTTCTGCAGGTTGAGGCTCACCTGATGCAGGCAGTTGGGCAGCGAGTGGAAGCTCTGGACATGGGTCAGGCCAAGCAGACAGCTAAGGAAGCAGTGCAGGGCGGCTTGCGAGTCGCCTTCCTGCTGGAGCTGCCTGCCCAGCTCGAACAGGCCCTCACGCCCCCCGTTCAGCATCCCTGTCCCGGGACAGCCCGTCTCACAGCACAGCCAAGCACGTTCATGTGCCACACAGAGCTGGCACCGGCACCGGCACCTCCCATTCCATTACGGGTCAGTCCGGCAGATGCAAATAAAGCCCTGCGGGCATGTGGAGAGGAAGAGGATGTAACAGGCTGGAAGATAAATAGAGAGTACAGAGGGAGAGGGCAGTGGCCGTAGTCTGTGAAGAAGCAGAGGATTCCAGCTGCTCTGCTATTCTAACGGCGGCTAAGACTCAAGGGCAGGTGGCGTGGGCGGGAGAGAGCGAGGGAGGGAAGGAGGGAGGGAGATAGAGAGGGTGAGGGAGGGGAGGGGTGTGAAAAGCATAAGAGGCTCACAGACAGAGAGCAGCGCAGACAACTCCGTTTTGTCTCCGCCCACGCTTACATTGCCAATGACAGATCAGCAGATCCGCCCACTGGCAGGACACTGTAGGAGAGCTGTGAGCTGACTGACAGGGCTCTTAGCCAATCACACTGATTCTCATGTACAGTGGCGTAGCTAGGAACTGCACTCCAAGGAAATGGGAGCTTGAGAGCTTGATCTTTTTTCCCAGTACACTTTTAGAGAGGTGACTACAAACTTTCCATTTCCCCTGACAGGTAGAAGTAAGTGATACAAGTACAATAACAAAGATAAACTTTATTAAACTATTGTATCTGTTAAGCTATCTGTATCCACAGAAAGTTGTTGCTGAAAGGAACCGTTCAGTGAAAATTAAAATGTGGAAAATTTCACACTGATCCCAGATGTTGACAGTCAGTCAGTCAAAAAATCCATTCCATATGTTGCTTCTTTAGTTTAGCACTGGACCTATGAGGCTAATGTTGCTAACAAACAGAGAAAGTCAATAGTCACCCTAATCTTTTCTGTAAACGTATCTCCAAAACGTCACTCAACCCTTGTCACTGTTGTGTCAGACACAGTATGACTTACTGTGAACTGAAGAAAAAGAACCTCACTGTAGGCAGTAATTTTTAGTTCCCTAAAAAGCCATGCTTGTAAATGTGATGTGTGAGTGTAAAGAACACTGTAAAGATATAAAGATGCTTCACATAATGTAAAAGTTATTTATCAGTTTAAGTGCTTTTCCTAGAACCTGTACATTCTGTGGAGATTTTTTGAATGTGAATTTCATTACATTTACTCCTATACCAGGATGATTATCTGAAGAATCATTCACTGAAACATTTGTTAGGGAATCAAAAATGTTTTTTTCGTACAGCATCATGCACAGAACCTTATTTTTTATTAATTAATTTTTCAAGTATTCATGATTTGGGATTGTATTAGTTTTTGCCAATTGCATAATCCCTCTATACATGCTGCTACTAAGCTGGTCGAGTAAAGGCTAGCACAATACATGTCATGTGACACGTGAAGTGCTGCTGTATCTTTTTGATCTGCTGCTAACGCAATGCCACTGGACAGCTCAACATGCTTGGAAAAGAGCGCTAACAATTCTGTTACATTCTGTTAGCTAACATAGGTCTGCATTAGCTAGCATCAGGCTGAGTGATGATAGGAGAGGGAGGGTCATCCCTCTCCAGTTATGCTCTGTAGGACTGCAGGCAATGGATGGCTGTGACACAGTCCCGTGATGAGGTTTTGTCCATTGTAGCTCTAACTCTAGCTCATAGGGGATATAGGGATACTAGTTTCCTAAATGACAGCTACAAGTCAGTGAGGCTTCACTGAAGACTTGGATGGAATTTAAGTGAGTTGATCAAAGTTTTGGGGAATGCATTTACAAAAAAAAACATACAAAAAAAAAAACAAACAAAAAAAAATTGGATGACAATTGACTTCTAGTGTATGTTAGCAAAATTAGCCCCTCAAACTAAACTGAAGAAGCCAAATTTTGCAGCAAACATATCTTAACTGATTGACTACAGCTATAATAAATGGAAAATCATGTGAGCTAGAGCTTTTGCCAAACCATTGCTTTAAGAGGGAACATGATAAGATTCTAATGAAAAAGAACTATGAAAAGCACATAAAAAGAAATACCAAGAACAGTTAAAAAACAAAACAATAAAAACCATGGAAAAAAATAGCTACAGAGTGAGCTAACTCTGAGAGCTGTGTTTTCCCTTTCTGTGTGCTGTTTCCTGAGTTAGTTGAGTAAAGCTGAGTTATGGGTTAAAACGTTGAGTTGTCAAGTGTCTTGTGAAAACCCCTCTATGTCACAATATATCTTTAAAAAAAGTAATCAATCATAAAATTGATTTTCCTTAAAGAGTTCTACAACCCCATTTCCAAAACAGTTGGGACACTGCACAGAAAATAAATAAAAATAGAATGCAATGATATGCAAATCATGTAAACCATATGTTGAAACTGAGATAGGTTATTGTTAAAGTTGGGATAGGGGCATGTCTACCACTGTGTTTTATCACCTCTATTTTTAACAACACTCTGTAAGCATTTGGGAACTGGGAAGACCGACTTCTGTAGTTTAGAAAGTGAAATGTTTCCCCATTCCTGTTTCATACAAGATTTAAACTCTCCTTAATGCACCAAATTAGCCCAAAAGACACAGTGTCCATGATTTCCAAAAACTATTTTAAATGTTAATTCGTCGGACCACATGACACCTTTTCATTTCCCTTTAGTCCATGTTATATAAGCTCAGGCCCAGAGAAGGTGGGAGCATTTCTGCATCCTATTTATATATGGTTTCGTCTTTGCATTTCAGAGCTTTAACTTGCATTTATGGATGCAGCGACAGACTGTTTGCACAGAAAGTGGATCTCAGAAGTGTTTCTGAGTCCATGCAATGATTTCCTCTACAGAATCATGCCTGTTTTTAATACAGTGCCACCTGAGGGCTCAAAGGTCACGGCCTGAAATTGTTGCACCATTTGTTCTTGCAGTCTTTCCCAGAGTGGTGAACCCCTCCTCATCTTTACTCAGCCTCTCCGGGATGCTCTTTTTATAACCACTCATGTTACCGACTTATTGGCAATTAACCCTCATGTGTTTATTTATCATTACACAACTTTACCAGTCTTTTGTTGTCCCTGTCCCAACTTTTTTGGAAGATGTTGTTGGAATCAAATTCAAAATAGGCATATATTAATAATAAAACTTCTCGGTTTCAACATTTGATATGTTGTGTTTGTACTATTTTCAATGAAATATAGGGTTTAAATGATTTGCACATCATTGCATTTTGTTTATATTTACACTCTGCAGTGCATCCCAACTATTTTGGAAATGGGTTTGTATTTACAGTACTCTCCACAAATAATGGCAGAATATTGATTCTGTGGTCAGTGAACCATTTTTTGTGTTGTTTTTGAGGGGTATTTTGGATCATTGTCCTGCTGGAAGATCCAACCACAGCCCAGTTTAAGCTTCCTGATTGAGGCAGTAAGATTTTGATTTAATGTCTGCTGGTACTTCATTTAGTCCATTAAACCATATATGATGTCCAGGGCCTTTGGCACAAAAGCAGCCACACTATCACACTTCACACTAGGGAACTTTTCTGCATGGCTATTTTTGTGTCTACACCCAACTCACCTCTGGAGTTTGTTGTGAAAAAGCTCCATTTTGGTGTCGTCTAAACATAGAAAACCAAAAGTTCCAGTAATGTCTATGAAACTTTTGGCGCTTGAGTTTGTTGGTCTTTCATAGCAGAGACTTTCTTCTGGCAACTCTCATAAACACCTTGTAGTGATGAAGGTGGTATCTGATTGTAGTTTGGGAGCTAACTTTGACCCTAAGGCCTAAATAATTTCTGCAATTTCTAAAACTGTGATCCTGAAATTTTTTTGGCCACGCAAACCCTCCTCCTCTCTGTACATGGAGTCAATATAAATATATATCCATTTTGCAGCAGATGCTTTAAATGTCTTAATTATTGCCCTAATACTGTAGGCATTTTCATCCATTTAGCTATTTTTGTAGCCATTTTTTGTCAACTGTCAACACTGTCGCATATCATTGCTGTATTCTCTGGTCTTTCTCGTAGTGAATTTGGCCTGTATGTTACCTCATATTCATACCCTAGTGAAACAGGAAGTCATAGCTGATCGTTTAAGTATTCCTGATCACTCAGGTGAACAATAATATAAAATATAACATATGAATAAGAACATACTTCAGTTAGATTTCACACAAAAAAATAGGGGATACATTAAAAAATATATATGTTTTCAGCTGCTTTTTTAACCCCTTAAATGGCCAGGGCCCACTTGCAGGCCCAAAGTTTTATTACACTCTTCTATAACTAAGAACAACTCAGCCAGTTTGCATTAAAGTGTCATAGTTACTGAATAATAAGCCTTAGCATGTACAACCCCAATTCCAATGAAGTTGGGACGTTGTGTAAAACATAAATAAAAACAGAATACGATGATTTGCAAATCCTTTTCAACCTATATTCAATTGAATACACTACAAAGACAAGATATTTAATGTTCAAACGGAAAAACTTTGTTGTTTTTTGCAAATTTTCACTCATTTTGAATTTGATGCCTGCAACACATTCCAAAGAAGTTGGGACAGGGGCATGTTTACCACTGTGATACATCACCTTTCCTTTTAACAACACTCAATAAGCATTTTGGGACCTGAGGACACTAATTGTTGAAGCTTTGTAGGTGGAATTCTTTCCCATTCTTGCCTGATGTACAACTTCAGTTGGTCAACAGTCCGGGGTCTCCGTTGTCGTATTTTGTGCTTCATGATGCGCCACACATTTTCAATGGGAGACAGGTCTGGACTGCAGGCAGGCCAGTCTAGTACCCGCACTCTTTTACTACAAAGCCACGCTGTTGTAACATGTGCAGAATGTGGCTTGGCATTGTCTTGCTGAAATAAGGAGGGGCATCCCTGAAAAAGACGTTACTTGGATGGCAGCATATGTTGCTCCAAAACCTGTATGTACCTTTCAGCATTTATGGTGCCTTCACAGATGTGCAAGTTACCCATGCCATGGGCACTAACACACCCCCACACCATCAGAGATGCTGGCTTTTGAACTTTGCGCTGATAACAATCCGGACAGTCCTTTTCCTCTTTGGCCCGGAGGACACGACGTCCATGATTTCCAAAACCAATTTGAAATGTGGACTCGTCAGACCACAGGACACTTTTCCACTTTGCGTCAGTCCATCTCAGATGAGCTCGGGCCCAGAGAAGCCAGCGGTGTTTTTGGGTGTTGTTGATATATGGCTTTCGCTTTGCATGGCAGAGTTTTAACTTGCACTTTTAGATGGAGCAACGAACTGTGTTCAGTGACAATGGTTTTCTGACGTGTTCCTGAGCCCATGTGGTAATATCTGTTACAGAATGATGTCGGTTTTTAATGCAGTGCCACCTGAGGGATCGAAGGTCACGGGCATTCAATGTTGGTTTTCTGCCTTGCTGCTTATTTGCAGAGATTTCTCCAGATTCTCTGAATCTTTTGATGATATTATGGACTGTAGATGATGAAATCCCTAAATTCCTTGCAATTGCACATTGAGAAATGTTGTTCTTAAACTGTTGGACTAATCATGACACTCACCTGTTTCCAATTAACCTGGTCACCTGTGGAATGTTCCAAACAGGTGTTTTTTGAGTGTTAAGACTTTCCCAGTCTTTTGTTGCAGGCATCAAATTCAAAATTAGTTAATATTTGCGAAAAACAAATAAAGTTTATCCATTTGAACATTAAATATCTTGTCTTTGTAGTGTATTTACTTGAATATAGGTTGAAAAGGATTTGCGAATAATCGTATTCTGTTTTTATTTATGTTTTACACAACGTCCCAACTTCATTAGAATTAGGGTTTGTAATAAGCCTGCGATTTTAAGGGATTGAAGTGCTTATTCATTGTGCCTGGCCATTGTCTTTTCAGTGCCATAACTTTGAGTCATAAACACTAAGGGCAGCTTCACTGCTTTAATAGTTTGTTATTGGTAAAGTTAGCTGTGCGAGACTTATAGGCCGATGCACTGTAAGAATCTGGGTGGACATGCATAGTGCACAGTCATAAAAAACATGCAAACAAGTGCAAACTGCCAAATTCCAAATGTGCCCAAAGTAAAATAATGTGCAGCATGATCTAAATAATGTGAATAGGTGGTTGATGAGCAGAGATTTTATTGGTAGCTGTAATGGAAAGCTGCTCATTCTCCAAATATAGGTAACTCAATATTTGTTTGCCGGGTTATGGCAGTGAACTGTTTACAATCCACTCATTTCTGTGTGCTCATTCTGTGTGGACTTATACACAGAAGGAGAGCAAAGTACTCTCCTGACAGCTTAACTGAGTTTGCCATTTAAACTTCTAGACATGTTTTGCTCCAGCCTGCTGGAACTAAAAGTTTAGAATACAGATGCAATTCTGTCATGTGAAATTCAAACCTACTATTGAAACCCCTTTGACCAGTTCTACGTTCAACAGTGAACTTGTGCTTCATTAACATTCTGTGCTATATTTGCTTTTTGTTGTGTGTGCAAGCATTTGTTCAGTCTCTGGTTTATGAAGGGTTCTTCAGTGAAGCAAATGGTTCCATTTTCAAAAAGGTTCTATATAGACCCATCAGTACACTGATTTGATATCTGCTCTTCTGCCCTTAACAGCAAGTATGTCAGAGGCAAGGTCCGTGCTGCAAGGTCCAGTCCATACTGCCCCCCCCGGATGTTTATGTTGTTTATGTGGGCTTATGCACTAAAACAGTCATAATTTTTTTTTTGTTTGTTTTATGCCTTACAATCAGAAAGCAGCCTATACTTTCAGTACTGTACACTGATACATGTAAATAATCTCTGCTTTGATAGGCATGTATTTTACCTTGTTAAAAAAAACAGCATGGGCTGAAACACTTCGTATTCATTGGATGAGGATAAGCTAAACTGCCATAGGCTGAATAGACAGATATATGTAAATGCATTGGTTTTCATGACATAAGAAACAACAAATTCAAAACAGGCTGGTGTTGCAGCTTAGTTTCCATATAAAGACAGTATGGCCTGGAGAGTGAACAGTATGTTTGGAAACTTTAAAAAGGCAATTAATATTATATTGTTATTATGTCTTTTATTTAATTTATTTATTTCAATCTGGTTCTCCATTATATAAGCCCTTTAAAACTTTGAGCTGGAGGTAAAATGTTCAAGAGAGCAGTGACAGAGAACACCACTACTTCTACTACTACTACTAATACTATTACTACTTCTATTGCTAATACTGCTACTACAACTTATATTACTACTATTTCTAGTACTACTACTGCTACTACTACTACTGCTGCTACAACTACTGCTATTTCTAGTACTACAACTATGACTGCTACTACAGCTATTACTACTACCGCTACTACTACTACTACTGCTATTACTACTACTACAACTACTACTGCTACTACTACTACTCCTACTGCTACTACTGCTACCATATATTTCTAGCTGAGCATTTATAATGTTTAACCCATTCCTGCATTGTGGAGTGAGCTCAAGCACTTTTCATTATAAACTGATTATTTCATTAATTAAGCTGGAATTCAAACTGGTTTGTTTTCAAATAAACATTTAAAATGTCCATCCATCCGTCCCATCCATCCTCAACCGCTTATCCGAGTCAGGGTCACGGGGGCAGCAGCCTAAGCAAAGAGACCCAGGCCTCCCTCTCCCCCTCCACCCCCTCCAGCTCTTCTGGAGGGATATCAAGGTGTTCCCAAGACAGTCGAAATATATAATCCCTCCAACGTGTCCTGGGTCTTCCCCGGGGTCTCCTCCCCGTCGGACATGTCTGGAACACCTCCCTAGGCAGGCGTCCAGAGGCCATCCTTACCAGATACCCGAACCACCTCAACTGGCTTCTCTCAACGTGGAGGAACAGCGGCTCTACTCCGAGCCTCTCGTGAATCGTCGATCTTCTCACCCTATCTCTAATGGAGAGCCCGGTGACCCTGTGGAGAAAGCTCATTTCGGCCACTTGTATCCGCAGTGTCGTTCTTTTGGTCACTACCCAAAGCTCGTGACCATAGGTGAGAGTCAGAACGTAGATTGACCGGTAAATTGACAGCTTCGCCTTCTGGCTCAGCTCTCTCTTCACCACGATGGACCGGTATAGGGTCTGCATTACTGCAGATGCCGCACCAATCCATCTGTCAACCTCTCACTCCATCCTTCCTTCACTCGTGAACAAAATCCAAATATATTTTAACTCCTCCACTTGGGGCAAGAATTCACTCCCGACCCGGACAGAGCATTCCACCCTTTTCCGACTGAGGACCACGGTCTGAGATTTAGAGGTGCTGATTTTCATCCCAGCTGCTTCACACTCGGCTGCAAACTAGTCCAGAGAGAGCAGCGGCCTGATGATGCAAAAAGCAATCCTGAAATCCTGAGGCCACCATACTGGAGTCTACCACTTGGCTGTTCCGAGAAATTCTGTGCATAAAAGGTATGAACAGAATCGGTGACAACAGACAGCCCTGGCGGAGTCCAACTCTGACTGGTAACCAATCTGACTTACTGCCAGCTATATGAACCAAGCTCCTGCTACATTTGTACAGGGACTGAATGGCCCATAACAACTAGCCCCTCACCCTGTACTCCCGGAGCACTCCCCACAGGATCCCCCAAGGGACGTGGTCGAATGCCTTCTCCAAATCATGCCAGATATATGTTATGGTCATGTTTGTGCTACTTATAAGCAAAGATAAAATGTATGTAAAATGTGCATTTGCATTTTAAAAAGGTAGACATTCCATATACAATGCAAAATATGAAAGAACAAAATGTAATATGAAAAAAAAAAATGTTTTCCAGATGCAAATTTACAGTCAATTTCTGGTTACATCATCACTTTTATAGATAGGTAAAACTATAATAGATTACTGTATTTTGAATATAGTTTATTACTGTAAGCATACAACAGAACATGAATTAATTACAGTATATATTTGCTTTTGTAGTGTTCTTTACTTTTAATATGATGCAGTAAGTTACTGAGAAAGCAATGCTTTAATTTTAATAACTAGTAATTTACAGTACATTCCCTGTAATTTCTTACAGAGCAGTCGTTCAATTGCACATACACACCCTGTACATTCTCTATACAAAAGTACTGCCAGTAAAATGGGATACATGAGCATAATGTCACTTTGCTCAATGCCAAGTGTCAGATAAAGGGGGGATCCAGCACTGGGCTGGGGAGAACTGTGCTCTCTGGAACGATGGAGCTTCACCTGTTACCTTTGGGATGAGTTGGAATGGAGTTTATGGTCCAAAACTAATCATCCAAGGCCTGTGTGTCTTAATGCAATCAAATCCTCACTGTAATGGTCCAAGATCTAGTGTAAAGCTTTCCCAGAACAGTAGAGGCTCTTAGTGCAGCAAAAGGGGAACAAAGTCCCTATTAAGATGTTTAAAGAATAGGTGTCTACAAATTTGTGGATATATATAAAATGTACCACTGTGTGTACGTATACAAGCACAGATGATGGACCTAGTCCAGGCCAGTTTATCCCTTTTGCTTTGCTATTACTTTGCATCCAGAACTTTATCCAGGTTTATCTAAGATGGTGGCAGCGCTGTTATAATTTGCATGCAGCAGTGCTGGGTTACTACGTTCATATGCATTACACCTGTCTTATCTGAAGTGTCATGCAAAACAATTTGTACTTACGGAATAACTCTTACATTATTATAGCTGTACTTTAACAGTAGTATTTTTATATCAACAAAATAGTATGTTTTATAGTTTTTTTCTTGAGTTCAAGTGTGATTTCTGTGCTTCTTGGTTCTGTTTCTGTTTCTTTGTGCAGCAGGCTGAAGGGAAATATAAGCCTGAGATCTAATGGGAAATCCATTTGTAGCAAATGTGCAGTTAATAGCATGACTTCTGTGTTTCCTAAGAATTTCTTTGCTAATGGCTTTCCAGAACAGCTTACCGGCTGAAAAACTAATTTACATGATGAGCTGCAAACTGGCTGTAATAATTGCTTTGGTTCTGTCACAGCTGTTTGCTAGAAGGACAGACAGAGCCGAGGCACAGATGAACTGAAGAAAACACCTTAGGCAGAACTTGTGACTATGTTTCTTCATTGCACATTAACTTTGCCCACTGGCATTTGTTATGAGGTCTGCAGCAATACAACTAATCAGCCAGTGAGAGAAGAATTACTCTGAAAATGAATGTATGAATGCTGTGGAGAACCGAGACTTGTGAAAGAAAATGGATATAAAAGAGAATAGCCCATTTGGCAGTTGTAGTGAAATACATTTATCCATCGTGCTGGATTTTGTCCCTCCACGCAGTGTCCTCTTGGATCATAAGGGAAAATGCTCCCTTAAGAACAATACCATATGTGTACCATATGATGACAATGCAAAAACAAATAGTTGGGGGAAATAAACTGCAAATAAACTGTAAATTGCATCAATTTATCATTTACAGAATATACAGTTTATATATTGAATTCTTTTTAGGTTTCACACTTTTCAACATTTGTTTTATAAATCAATGTGCACCTCTAAAATATTACATTTAAAACTTAATTTGAAGCTTATAGCAATATCTATCTGTGATTATACTTCACTTTAATAAGCTATGAGAAAAGACAAATGTAAAATCAACACTTCAAATGTCAGTCAGTCTTGTTCATTAAATAAATTACTACTGTAATTTTATTAAATACATAATGATATTATATAAATTCATCTTATGCCAGGGTGCTTCTGTTCCTGTGTTACCCTTAGGTAATTTAGTATCTAATAGTAATGATAACATGATGTTTCTACTACTACTATTATTACTACTAGTACTGTTACAATTACTAATATTATGATTATTAATACTCACTCCTGCTACTACTTGTATTATTACTATTAATACAGATATGACTAATACTACTAATACTGGATGTAAACTCAAGAGTCTTCTAGTGAGATGAACTTCTCATTTCCTTCATTCTAGTATCCTCTAGTGGACATTTAATGCACTGCATCGAGATTGCCTGGTATGACTTGAAAAGCTTTTGATAAGCAATGACATAAAACAGGATATACTTAATAATGTAGTTCACTATTTTAAAATGAGTAATAATTTTATTTAAACAAGTAACCAGTCAAATTGAACATGAATCCATATTTAAAATATTTTAGCAGAACAAGGACTGTGTCCTTGAATTAGATTCCATTACTGGTTCCTTTATTGATCTGCTTATTTTTTGTTGTTTTTACAACATTATTACATTCATTGAAATTGGCTTTGCCTAAAATAAAATGACCATTTTAATTGAAAACCACATATTACATAGTAGTTACATAGTGATTATATAGTAATAACCACTATGCAGTAGTAAATTGTAGTAATTACTGTATAATGAATCTTATAATTAATAACTGTCATTATTTTATAGTTAAAAGGGTGTAAATTTGTGCTGCTGCTGCGTGACATGGCATAGCCCCTCAACAAATGACTAGTATTTGGAATTGACATGGACTCTAGTTTTTTTATTCCACCTCTTTTCTCTCATGACCATCCCTCATGTCTCTTTCACTCAGCTCAGTCTCATCATCTCTTGTTTTGGCATCAGTTCTGTGTGCCCTGATGACGGGTTTCTGTCCTCATATTGGATAAAGAGGGCCATAGGAGCCTATCAGTACCATGTGCTCTAATACCGTGAGAACACCATGAGTAGTGGCCCACTTTCTATTCAGTGGGTTGTGTTTTCGTCACCCACTACCAAAGTTACCATCAGACACAGCATCATTAGCGTGTGACACCTGTCCTTTTAAGAGCATTTTTACTTCCTCAAACACATTCAGTCTACATGGGATTATAATGAGAAGCTACACGCTTGGATTAGTATGGAAAGTAATCCTATTACCACAGTGCTGAGCTCCTACTAAGCTCTGTGTTTATAACACAGCTGTATGAAATAGGGCACAACACTTCCAAACACACTCCATTAATGCAAAATACTCTTTTCAAGATTTACTGTGTGATCTTGTTACACTTCTGCAGAGAAGGTCATGACATCACATTAAAGTTATGTATTAACCCCTTAACAACCCAGGCTTATTACATACAAAGGCTCATTATTCAGTGACCACAGGAACTTCAATGCAAACCGGTTGAGCTATTCTCAGGTTCTAGAAGTGTATAATAAAACATTTGAGCCCCACTGATGGGGCTTGGCCATGTAAGGGGTTAATTATAATGTTATCCAAATGCATCTTATAAGTAAAAGGCAGGAAACCACTCTAAACATAACCTATATAAAAAATACATTTTGTGTAAAAAGTTAGTTGCCAATGCCAATAATATTAAAAGTTTCAAAATACAAAGTAAAAATATGTCTGTTATATCAGTCTACAGCTGCCATAAGAAGTCTTAAATCCTCTGTGGGATATTGAATGAACACTGCTATTAGCTCAGTGCTAACATACCATTTAAAATCTCCTAGAACCAGCTACACAAATGAGAATTATGCTAGCGGTGGTAATCGGATAAACAAAAACTGGTGCCTGTTGATTCTATGACAGAAAAAAAGAACCTGACACTACAGTACAGAAATCAAATGTAAATTGAATCATTACATTGATTTATGTACTAGGTACTGTATATAACAAAACAAATGTATCAGTCTTAAACCTTCAAGTGTCACTGTTCAAAAGCTTGGAATTACTTGTCATATTAACGTTTGTATATGTATATTTTGTAGACAACAACTTTATTTAAATATGATTAACTACTATTCACTTGTGTTTTATATTACTGAAATATTCAACTTTGCACTATAAAAAGTTCAGTGTTTCAGAAACATGAAAGCATGAATGTTAGTTCAAATGCATGTTTGAAACAGCAAACTTTTCAGAAAAACTGAAAAATGATGCACTCTTTATATACTCTTATTTCTACTTGGAGTCAGACAGTCAAGACTAACAGTGGAGACAAGCCAAAGTGCTCTGCAGAACTGTCCTCTTTTGGACTGACCCTAATTGTCAGACACAGTTTTATCACTGACGACTGTTAACAAGCAGCACCTGCTGTTCTGTCTGCACTTTCATCCCGTCATCCTCCCTCTAGGCTTGTGTCAGTGTGCAGGTGGGCTGGCCCTCTGAATCTGCCTCTGTCCTGTTTAACCGGCTGAGTGGAAAAATAATGACGACCATATGAAAGGCTGAGTGTGTGTGGTTGATTGTGAGCCCTGCTGGAGTTGGAGCTGAAGAGCGGCGAGTGAAGAGTGCCAGGACTGACAGGTGTCTGGAAGCTGCGAAGGCATGCAGCACTGAAATAAATGCAGAATGGATCCACTGCAGCTGAACTGCCAGTTTCAGCTCTTGTTTAAATGGGTCATACTTTTGGATAGCCTGCACTGAGACAGAATGTATAAGTGATGATCTGTTAATGTAATTCATACTCATTAGATGATTTCATCAAATGTCCACATAGAATGGAAAAGGTTGGCCATCAAAGGCCACTCAGAAGCCAGTTTCCCTGGGTCAGGCTGTATGGTAGACTGCCTGTCAAATGTTTATGGCTAGCTTGATTTTTTATCAAATAATGATGATAAGAAGTAAATTGATAAAAAGCAAACTGGCACTTTATTTTAACAGCCTGTACCATTGAAGGCTAAGTAAACTCAGAGGAATAAGTAAAAAGAGGAATAAGTCACGTTGAGAGCTAAACTGAAGGAGCACAAATATCTCTGTTTAGTGGTGGTAGTCCAGTGGGTGTGTTTTCCCAATATTTAGAGGCAGCAGTGGGAGGAGCTTGGTTGTCAAATGTGTCACCTGGCATTCATCCTGAAGTGGCTTGAGTGATTCGGTTTAAACCTGCATTTATATTTGTCATGATATAATAAAACCGTGGATATAAGACATATGAAATCATCAGGTATAAACTGGGTCGCTGACAGTTTGTTGTAATTTAACATATTAAACATCAATGTGACTATTAGAACTGAGTCTTCAGTTTGGGTTATAAATGCCAAAACTCAAAAAAAAAGAAAAAAAACAACAATGATGGCCATTTCTGCTAGCACCCCTATGGACTGTATGTTAGCACTAAGCTGGTAGCAATTCAGTATTTCTAGTTTTTAAAGCTTTGAAAGGATATTTCAAGGAGTTTAACATTATATTTAAAGCTGGTAATAGACATATTAACATATGTCACCTTGTTTACATTATAGTTTTACACCAACTCTGTCAGCAAAGCCATGTCGTAGAGCCACTGCTGTTGTTTTCTGAAATGCACCAGCAGTGGTGGACAGTAACTAAGTAAATATAATTTGTTACTATACTTAAGTATTTTTTTCTGTATCTGTACTTTACTTAAGTTTTGCATTTTGGGCAACTTTTTACTTTCACTCCACTACATTTCAAAGTCAAATATCTTACTTTTTACTCCAGTATATTTTGAGAAATCTGTCATTCCTTTTGGCTTTTGTGTGTATAAAAACGTAACATGTCAAAACAAAAGAAGTGCAAAGCCAGAACACCAATGATGGAACCAACCTAACTTGTAAATAGACCACAATATAGAAATATGTACACATATGCAGACGTCAGCATCACTAATTAATGAGATTCTATTAAAAGACTGGTTTACCAAGAGAGACACTGGAAGATTTTCACCTAAAATGAATTCATGAAGCGAGTCTTGTTATAAAAATGATAACAGGACATCAGAGCCATAATTAATATTTTAGTACTTTTACTTTCAATACTGAAGTACATTTGAAGCCAAATACTTTTGTACTTTTACTCAAGTTGAGGTCAAGAGTAAGGACTTCTACTTTTACTGGAGTAATATTTTACCTTGGGTATCTCTACTTTAACTCAAGTACATGATTTGTGCACTTAGTCCACCTCTGTGCACTAGCCAATATTTTGCACTCTGAGCCAGTGAAATATCTAAGACTGACAGAAGGCATTTTTAAAGAAATTGGTTCCACTAAGCCAAGCTGGTCTTTAATCATAATAGTATTTCAATGTAGCAAAGTTAAGCACTAAGTGTGCCCAAACTTTTGACTTGCAGAATTAGAGAACACAGTAGTTCTTACTAAAGCTCAGTGGTCGTGCCCAGTATCAGGGTCATGTTGTGACTTGGATATCCACAATATTGAAATGTTGATTCCCCCAGCCATACTAAAGCTCAACAGAGCTATCATATTTTGTTCAGCACCTCAGTCTTCAATAAGTTCACTTAATTTTCCCTTCCCCAGGGTTCAAAAGAGAAAGATACATCTTACTTTCAATTTTGAAATCTATTAACAACATAGATCGTACTGTGTTACCATTTCAGCTCATTTTAAGGAATTACTCCACTACTCCACATTCCCACCCAATTCCTCTGAATTTGCTTTGATCAATGAGCTCAAGATAGCAGCCATCACATTAGAGGTAACGTTCTCAAATAATTCTTGTGCGGCTCCTCTTGCATATGAGAGCAGTTTGATTGCTAGGGGAATTAACTCTCTTTGCAATTGGACTCCAATAACGGTTCTGTAGCTTGGGGTAGATTTCTCCGCTCTGATTGCAAGATGTGTTAAAGCAATCTCCCCTTAATCTGAGAGGCCAGTCTGACTGTTCAATTACAGCTGCATTGAATCAATCATGTATGTCTGATCCCAGGGAAAATGTAGAGCAATCAGTATGTGAGTACACACAGCAAATACAACTGGATTCATTTTCATGCTGACAAGATTCTCAAATCTTGCTTCATATTTCACATATGTATTTTAGCCTCATACAGCATCACTTCTCATCGAGAGAGCTGGTAATACTGTGTATGGTTTTCAAATACTGTAATCAAAACTGCTCTATAATTATAATGAGCTGCATGACATGATATGGAAAACTAAGTAATGAATAATTGTGGAAAAGTATGATCAAAATGAAGCTATTGTCTCTCTAATAAATAATAAAATCCATGATTGGCCAAGCCAAAGCATATTAGGATGGCTGCAAAAACTATCAAGGACTGACGGTACTTACATCTAAGAAAGCTTGAGTTATTACCTTTATTTTGTTATGCTGTTGAAATGTCATTTCAAAATTACATCAATTAGAATTGGATTCATTTTCATGCTGACAGTATTCACAAAGCTTGTTTCATATTTAATACTGTATTTTAGTTCTGTACAGCACCACTTCTCATCAGGAAAGTTGCATGAGAAATTATAGGGTATGATTTTCAAACTGTAATCAAATCTGCTCTATAATTATAATTGCATGACATATGATATTTTGTAAAATGATGTGATGAGTAATTATGGAAAACTATGATGAATAAGAGTTTATTGTTTCATTATGCAGAGAATAATAAAACCCATGCGTGGCCAAGCCAAATGATATCTGGAAGGCTGTAGAAACTATCAAAGTTTGAGGACTGATGGCACCACAGTCTAAATAGTCTTGATTTATTACTATTACTTTACCATGCTCCTAAAATGTTATTACATAATTACATCATTCATTTCATGGTGAGTCAAAGTACCACACAAAACTCAGATATCCTCTCGTTAATTAGGTATTTTTAGAAAATTAGTTGAGCCACTTACGTAAAGAAGTGGGAAGCCTAAGGAAAAAACAAGAGTTTCCAAGAACACAGCTAAAAAATTATTAAATGATACAGGAAAAATGTGACTCCAAACAACGGTGCAAGATGGTAGACCATCAACACTGTCACCATCCGATCCTTAAAAAAAAATTCACAGGTATGATAGGACGCCTATCACCTTCCTTCAACTGTGAGAAGACAGCTCAACACCATGAACCTGAAAGGATGTGCTGCTGTCAAGAAGCCCTTAGTGGGAAAAGAAAATAGCCCAAAAAGTCCAGAATACAGAGTACAAAACTCAGAATCACTGAATGAGTTTGGGATTACTTGCATCATGAGAAGCAGAAAATGTAACCAACTTCTAAGACTGAACTTTGGAGGTGTGGAAAAATATCCTGCAGATTTCTTTGAAAAACTGAAAGCAAGTTACCCAAATGAAAGCTTTTACAAAGACAAAGTGTGAACACACTAAATATTGAACTAATGTGATACTATATTTGCTGTTGGAACAAAGCCTCATATCTCCAAATTTATTAACTTTATAGGAGGAAGAAAAAACATACTTTTCTTTTAATGTACGTCAATGGAACCAGAGTTTTTTCCAAGTAATTTTGGGTCAAATCCTTTTGGTCAGTTCATCATAAAGTTTGCTCCTTTCCTCACACTTGAAAAAGTAACAACTTGTACTGAATAGTATTAAAAGATGAAAAAAGTAAAGGATGATTTTACTTTCCTCATAACAAGATATGTGTAACATTAAAATCAACTTTTGTGGTAAAATGTACTAAAATGAATATATAGACACTTTCCAACATTTAAATTACAACTAAAATATCTAATTTACTTACAAATACAAACATATTATTGATTGAAAGCTTAGAATCCACACTTTTGACAGAATTTCTACACTACACCTGTGACAAACGATTCATACTAAATTACTGTTACTACTGCAGCTTCTCTTTTTAAGTGAATTTAGTAAAGAGCACATGATTCTTGCCATGAATAAAAAGTCCTGTGGTCAGACATGCAGGAGCTGTGGAACAAAGCGTGCTGAGTGAAAAGGTTAACTGTTTTACTTGTTTCTTGGTTGCTTATATGGCCTGCAGCTAGCTATACGCTCCATCGAGTGCTGATGTGGGCTCCAAAAGCCTGTACAGTGCAGTAATAAGTCAATAAGTAGAGGTGAAAGGTGAAGCCTGTAGCATCACCATCTGTTCACTGAATGCTGCAAATGCTGCGTTTGTGTTCTCATCATTTCTTCTCCTCCTTCTCCCTTTCCCTCACCCTTATCCTCTCCTCTCCATGTGAGGGTAGTTGGATTATTAAATTTAATCATGCAGAGAATTTCGTCAATGTTTTCCCAGAATACATCGGCACTCCTGGATTTATCAGCCCTAAAAAAGTGTTGTACATTTTACGTTTGACTGGTTTAGTCGCACTGCCTGTTCAATAGGACAGCTGCAATATCAGCATGACATTAATCCAGGCAATGGCAAATAATATGTTTATTGATCTAGTAGGTTTTGCAGTTTAATTTCCTTCTCTATTACACAAGCTTTTATGATCTGAGACTCATAAGATGAGAATTTTATGGATCTGCTTTATGGAAATGTCATCAGACCAGTAAACTCAACCAAGGAATACAGTTATATATGCCATTTTAAGCAAGTAACCTGAAATTGTGGTTGACATTTCTCAACACAGTGTATCTGCATATTGTTTGCACTATAATATACTTTAAAGTTCAGAATTACACCTGAATTGATTAATTTGTCAGGGGCTCTTGATATTGTAATATTTCCCCAAATCTTCAAATGATGAGCCACATGTTGCCCCCTTTCCTATTTCCTTCTCTGAGTTTACTCTAATGGCTCTTGTGCTAACAGGCAGCTGTAGTGGCAGATCTATTAATTAAAGCTAAATTACATTTAGACACTGTGATTAGATCACTTTGTGACTTCATTTAGAGTGTAGCAGACGACCTATAATTTTTCTAACACTACTATTCTAAGTGAGAATATATTGTGACTGTCAGAATAAAACCTTATAATTCCATATGGGTGTTTTTTTTCTTTATATGATATGAAAATGCCACGTGCCATTTGCATTGTGTCAAAATTCCATGATGAATGGGCCAACAGATATGGTCCAAAATGACTTAGAATAAAATCTTACTTTATTAATTTACATGAAAGTAAAGAATTTTTTCCTGCTCCTGTAAGGCTACTTTGTTACAGATGTTACAGAGGTTTTGCTTGTAGTATCGTCTCAGTCTTGTCTCAAGACGCAGCCTTATCTTGGTCTTGGGTTTAGTGCAATTTGTCGTTAAGGACCAGCCGGGTGCCTTGTCGCCATCCGACTAACTGAAAACTGAACATTTTTCTGTCATTGCTGAATATTAACAAAAACTTGAAACAGAATAAGACTTTTTTTCTACACATTTAAATACAATCTGTTTGCTATCAGTTGAGTTTCTAATCAATTCTTATGGTTTAACTGGGTATTATTTGTTTGTTGATGTTTAATGGTTCTTAAATTCAAATATCTCTGAGAGATGGATCCAATGGATTGATGAATTTTTATATTTAGGATACTGTTGGCTAGATATTTTGGTTGGTGGACTATTCTCAGTGAGAATACACACTGAGGTGTTTAAAAATCCAGCAGCAGCTGCTGTGTCTGATCCACTTGTACCAGCACAACACGCACTAAAATTGCTGCCACCATGTCAGTGTCACTGCAGTGCTGAGAATGATCCACCACTTGCTCTGGGGTGGTCTTTTGGGCTCCTGTCTAATGAACGACAGGGTATTAGAGTATGTAGAGAAATTGATGGACTATAGTCTGTAACTGTAAAATAACAAAGTGCTCCTACATGGTAAGTGGAGCTGATAAAATGGACAAAGAATGTAGATACTGTCATGATTGGCCCCTCCCAGTCCTGTATGTGTTTGTGTTTTGGTATAGTCCACGTGCTTCTTTGTTTTGGTATCCGTAGTCCTGCCCCTTGTTTTGTGACTCCGCCCCTGATTGTTTTCACCTGTCCCTTGTCTTCTCTGTGTCTTATTTAAGCCCTTTGTTTGCCCTTTGTTTTGGCTGGTCTTTGTGTTGGTGTTATCTGCTGTGTTGGTTGTTCTGATTACAGTGTGCTGTTTGAACCTACTTATTGTTTATTGTTTTCCTGTCATGTCTGCCCCCCATTCAATCCATGTTGGCTCTATGACCCTGGACCGTTACGACTATGACCCTGGATTTGCCCATAATAAATCTTGCTTATCTCAGCATGTGCGTTCGCCTCCTTGCTCAACGTTACAGATACAAGGATGTATACTTATGTATAATTGATGATAATAAATGTACAAGTAACTATAAATACATTTACATTTTTCCCCCCTTTTATGAAAAAATCTTTATCTGGTCTTGACTCCAACTCGACTACAACAAAGTTTTAATCTTGAGTCAACTCTAATGGTCTTATATTCCACCAGGGAAATCAATTTGGGAATTGCACAAGAGCAGGCGTGGTAAACTGAGAGGCAGAGTCCTGCACAGTTTGGCAATTTGTCTGCACTAGCAGTCCTTCTAGACTAGAATCAGATGTGCTTCAGTAAGAAATGACCAAACTGTGCAGGTATTTGGCTCCGTTCCTCATTCCTCAGGAGGCCTCGCCACAAATAGCGAAAGGTCGTTTAACAAAAAGTGGACAACTTGCGTCCCAACCTTTTAACATTTCTTTGAGATCATCAGCTTTGTTACCTGTAGGTACCTTACAGATTGGCACCAGGGTTTAAAGCAACAAAGTCAGTGTTGAAAGCCATTAGATCACATGATGCACATTCATTAAACTAACAGGTCTGAGTTGTTTCTCTGAACAACACTGTCCATAATGAGAAAAACAAGAAAAATGGACAAAAATATGATATACAACATATGACATTCTATTTTGATCACTGTGCAAATATTATTTAAAGGCAGACACATTGTATTATTTTACTAAATTTTCAAATACTACAGTTGAATTAAATTTTTCACAGAAAAGAGGACACTTTTTATGTATTTACAAGCAATAATAGGTTTTAATTAGATTGAAGACAAATCTATACATTTTCCATCAAAAGCATAAATGGACATGGGGAATAAATCAATGATCTGTGAACTCAGTGATCAATGTAAATTACCTCAGAATCTATTTGTACAGTAATACTTGGTTCCACTTTATTATAATAGCCCCCTGTCTATAGATGTTCAAATAATTTACAGACTCTCTGGTGAAATTCAGTTGATTGTCGACAGTGTTACAGTTTGGGTTAGAATCAGGGCCTCAGTTAGGGTGAATTCATGTGAATAACTGAATGCAAGTTATATGCAAAATAACTGTATTCAAAGCATCTACTGTGGGTTATCCAAATGAGTGCCTCAGTGGAAACAGCTCAGTACTGCTTTAGAAAGGACTGGAATTAGATTTGTTTAATGCAATGTGGGCCAGATGGAAAATGTTTGGGTGACTGCTGCACTACAAACTCTAATGTTTGTATGGCTTTTGTTTATGCCTAAGCAGTTATGTTTACTGCAGTGAAATCACAAATTTTATTTGAAATTCCCAGTTACCTTCTTCAAATGGTTGGGCTGATGCCAGTTTGGTCCAAAAGAATTCGCCTAGGGAGTATGGTTAACTACGTGCAATTACAGCAGTTAAGAAATATGGACACATTAATGAGCAACATCACAGTCTGAATTAACTTGATATACACAAGGAGTGCACTCTCTATATGGGGGTATTCCTGTCCCAGTCTGTTGTGTGCCACAGGTTTGAGAACTCGGTTGTGTTATATAGAATAATAATCAGAGGTTTAGGAGGCTGTGCAATTTGCAAATAATGTGGTAGCCCCAACATTTGATCCCATTGGTTTATGTGCTGAAAAAACATGCTGGAGTCTTAATTTCCTGGCTCAGGTAAAATTGATAGCAATGAAGAAAATGTTCTTGTAGCAAACTGAGTGAGGAACTGAAACAATAGGCCATAGAAGACCAGGCCAGCTGTCACACTTTATATTAATTCTTACAAATCATAGTTATTAAAACGCTAACAAAAGCATGTGGTCAGGGCTGGCTATAGCCTTTTGGGTGCCCCAAGCAGGATTTTTGCTATCCGATGTACTGTACAATTAGAGAATAACAATAATAATAACCACCACAAGCTGTCTAAATTATTTGAATTAATAACTGGCTCATTTGTGTATTGCTGATGATTGGATAAATTCCAGTTTAAATGGCAGAAAACCTTCTCTGCATTCTCATTCCTGGGGTCTGCTTCGTGATTCAGTGTGTCTTACTTACCCAGCTAACTTTAAGCTTAGCTCAATGTAACCCTGGTTGCAGTGGCAACAGTATTGCTTTTCTATCATTTACTCTCTACATATTTAGGTAGTATCATTTCTTTTCCCTTTTTTAATGACTCCTTCCTATGTTTAATGTATTTCTTCATCATAAACATCATACTTTCATGTGGAATTATTCACAGCCTGAGCAACTAAGCCTGAGGTAACAGAGCAAGTTGTTAAATGAGTTAACCATATCTGCTTGTTTTGAAAAGCTGAAGGTCAGTCAGAAAGCCTGTCTGAGTTGAACCTGCTTCATGAGAAATATTTCTTGTTGTCCACCTACAAGCCAAAACAAAACACACAACCTTATCACTACAAAAAAACAACAACATACATTTATCTTTCAGCTCTTTCTGCTCATCTGCTCTTTTCATTCTCCATTTTTGATCTCCTTATATGTACATTCCTTTTTAAGAGAAAGTTGTTAGGAGGCTTCCTGGCAGCAGCAGGGCCATAAGCAGCTGCTTATGTTGCTTATTAGACTTGCACTGGCTGTAATTCAATATTAATACTAGAAGCAAGCAGAAATATTCTGTCCAACAAGTAGATTCTGAACTTTTCATTAATACTACAGTTTAGTTTGTGAATAGCCATAGAATATTGCTGTGTATACTGTCTGGTTTTTGGAAAGACAATTAGATCATTATGATATTTCCTGATCTCGAAACTAATGAAAAAACTACAGACTCGCATTTGTTCATTTGGAATGTAAATCAAGTGTAATTTGTTGCAAATCATTGTTTTATTAATTGTAAAATTACAAAATTTCATTTGAATAGTACAACAAAAGAAAAGTCAATCTCTACTTCTAAGGGTTAAATTTGAGAAATCTCTGTGAATATGGTCAGGGTCTTGTATCCATGTGATTGAAATGGTGATCTGCCAGATCATTCATTCATTCCAAATGATGCTAAGCAGAGGTCTAGCTTTAATCAATGCACCTTACTTTTCCTTCCACAAGAGTCAAAGGAGAAACTTTTGAAATATTAACTTTCCCACTGCTGCAAAAAAAAAGACAAAAAGACATGTGCACCACTATACCGTCCCCTCTAGAATTTCTTTTTACAATTTAACAATTAGATAACAGCACATATTGTTATGTATTAGCATTTTAGCTTATTACACTGTAAAAATCTCTGAGTAAAGACGCTTTCCGCAAACAGTGTGGGTGTCTTATAATTTAGTCCACATTTTTATGCTCTGAGACACATGCTGGCGTCTTAATTTCCTGGCTCAACCAAAATGGAAAGTCTTTCCTGGTGTACAAAATGCCATTAATCAGATTAAGACTTTTCAATTCACCTTTACATCCTTGTGAGATTCAAGTAATTGAAATTTAAACCACAAACATTGGTAAGCTGCCTCCTCAAATAAAGATTAGGTAAAAGATCTACAAAATATAATGTCTGAGGCTTTGAATGAGGCTGTCCCTCCATGTGATGTGCTTCATTTGTGCATTATAAAGGCATCAAGACATAAAAAACACCAAAAGCTCATTACTGATTTTAGGAACACCCTGCCATTTCAATCAATATTAATGGGGCAACTGGGGAAACTGCTAACAGCATCAGATTATCCCAGCTGGGTTCAGAACACCAAAGTCATCCTGAGGAAAACACCATTTGAGAGTGTGTTTAAGTGTACAAGCAATTGTGAACTTCTTCCACAGTGCTATAGAGACTGTTATTAAAGTTGGCATTAATGATAATTCCACACTGACATAATGAAATAAACCACGAACATATGAGCTTTTGCCTTCTTAGAACCTAGAAGGATATAATAGATCATAAAAACACTAACATCAAGATGCAAAAGCTATTTCACCCTCAGGGAGCATGCATTATGAACACCTAATATCACTGACCGACCCAGTGCACTTTATACATAATCAAACTCTGCTGTGTGAGTTGCTTTTTATTGACTGTTGGCTGAAATATTGAACTGCAAATTGTGTCCTTTCATGCCATTTCAATATACACAAAATAAATTTGTATTTAGATGACAGAACACAGCTAGAAAATCCCATTTTGCCAAGTTTCCCATCACATATTGTACACTGAATATTTCTGTAGGCTACAGACAACAGTAAAATATAGACGCGGAGAGCAGGGAGCTCCCTTGGGAAATCTTGTGATTTGTGTGGAGGAAAACAAGGGAGGGCTGAATGCAACTCTTCACAGAACATAGATCTCTCTTGTTGGACAAGATGCCACTCCCAGACATGCCTCATCTCTGACAGAAAGGACTGCTTGGGAGGAATCAAAAAAGAGAATAGTTGTTTTGCTAAGTTTCTGTTCTTTGTCTCTAGATTAAACCAATACTTCAGTGTTGTAACCTACCATAACTGTGCCATATCTAAACCATACGGTTGATTACTACAGACAATCATTTTAATGTTTCTCAGTATTTACTAAAAGAGTAGAAAATGTGACTAAAATGACACAAAAGATGCTATTGGGAAGATGCTGAAGCAGCGGTCCTTTGACTTCTATTATATTTCTTTTAAATCACCAGGTTTTCTGTCCTGTTAATAAAGAGGGGAATAATTGTTGTCTTTGGCTATCAACTGATAAAGATGAGAAAAAGATTAGGTTGGAAAACACTGGAGAATTCCTTTAATCCCTTAAAACCCTAGGCTTATTACATACTATGACTTATTATTCAGTAACTGCAGGGACTTAAATGCAAACTGACTGAGCTATTCTTAGGTTATAGAGGTGTTGGGCTCGCTGGTCGTCCCAGGCCATTTAAGGAGTTCATAGAATGTCTACTAACACTGATCTCATGCTTGTAATGTTTTAAACTTGCATGCTATGGTTGGATTGAGGTCATGTCTTTCCTCACAGCCCTCATTTGTAGGAACTGCATGTAGCCCAGCTCATTATAATTCCTAAGCCTTCTTTGTGTTGTTCACAGATGGGAGAAACATCTGGGTGCAGTATTTGTAAAGTGTTGCAAGGTGCAGTGTCTTTGTTTCTCTTGCCCATTCTTCACATTTTGTTGTAACCATTTATAAAGCCAATGCAACTGAAAATACAACCGAAACAGTCAAGCATATTTAGGGGCTCACTGTGTCATCATGGAAGTGACTGTCAAGGAAATGCATTAAGCACCTGCATGTGATGCATCTATTAAGTTCACACAGCTGTTACAATGAATTTGTTATTCAATTGGAATTCTCCATGTATGTGATCTAGTTGAATGATGAATCAGACCATCCAGTGGCATTTCCTAAATGCCATCTGTAAAGTCCAGAATGGCTACTGACTAGAGCTCTAAATTCTCCTCATAAGTCAAGTTAAATCTATTATAATCATTCATTAAGAAATGGAAATCATTCATTTGAGTGTGTGGTAGCTCCTCTTTTCTGAGTGGAATTTTTCAGCTCCTTATAAAAGCTACTGTTTCCTTAAAGCCTTGTACTGTCTCTGAGTCAGTGTGCTACCATTCACTCTTTCATTTGATATGGCTAACTGTTGTGGAGGGCAATTTTACTGTGAGCTCATAAAAGGCCTATTCCATCTGCAGAAATGTGGACGGATTCCCCTTTAGGAAAAAGAGTGCTCAGCACATTGTAACAGTCTGTGACAATTATCTGGCAATATTAGTTTTTTATCACCGGAGGACACTCTGGAAAGCTCATGCTGTGTTTGTGTTTCCTGGCTTCTTTTAGATGTTGCAGTCAGTATCCTAACAGTTCCATTCAAATTTAAGGTGTGATTCAGACCAGTTTGTATTTCTCTTCAAAAAAACACTCATGTTTAATAAATCTCCAGGCGTCTTTTATCTAAAAGCCCATTTTCTTGTGACAGGCAAATGGATTATGATGTCACTGCAGTCTAAAACATTTCGTATAACCTGTTCTGTTCAAACTATATTCCAACAACACTAACCTGATTCAGAGACAAAGAAGGAGAGAGAGAGAGAGAGAGAGAGAGAGAGAGAGAGACTGAGAGAGAGCAGCAGCAGGTCCACAGCCCATCAGCACAATACCTTTCTCCATAATTGCATTCCTCCTCCTGAGGTCACCTGAGGCCATAAGAATAGGGGTATTACAGGGGAAATCTCCAACACCATTACTGAGGCCAGATAGAATCAACTCTTGACTCTGACTGTGCATGGAAACCATGCTGTGAGGCCCACATCTACCAGTGAAGGGCAGAGGGTGGAAATGTAGCTCTTGCTCAGACAAGGGGTCTGTAATGGTTCAGGAGAATAATACAGAGAATAACTGATTGGTGTTACACTGGATGTGGCAGTTATGAAGAAACGGAGCAGATATAACAACTGTAATAGTAAAAAAGCAAATGCAAAAGTATTGAAATTGCAAATGTAGTTGCAAATTTAAAAAAATGTGAAACTAATGGGTTTTGGTCCATGTGTCCATCCATCCATCCATCCATTTATCATTGGTATATAACCTTTGCATGTGGAAGTTTTTAAATATTTAAAAGGTTCTTGACATCTCACGTAAAACATAATTTTTTCAAACCAAAACCATTTTAACACATTTACTGTATATATATATATATAGTCATCAGGTTTAGGAAACATCAGAAGGATTTCTTTGCCTGTAAACTTACTCTTTTCTTTTTATGCATAATGCACTTTGACAGTACAGCAGTTTTTGCTGAAACTGATTTTGTTTTAGCTATGCTACTTCATCCATTAAGCCTGAAAAGGGCAGACAAGTCCTCAGCTGAAGGCACAGTTTCAGTGTCCTGATTGTGGGCATGTTACAATTTCCTGATCTTGCATAAAATTCAGCTCATACATTGTGCAAAACTGAAGCTAAGAAAGAAACAAAAGGCCAACAGGTGAGAGATTAGCACCAGTAACACATTAATAATCAACTGATTCTCACTTTGAAAGGGGATAAAATGACTGATCAACAATACAAGCATACTGTGTCTCTTTAGCATATGTTATAATCAAAATCCAATGCAGGAATGAGACCAGGAACCAGGTAATTCCTGCTGTTCTAAATGCAAGGTGCTGTTTTGTTCTGCCATTAATTGGAGTGTGGAATGAACGGCTATTTTAATGAGGGTTTGTTTTTAGGCTGCACTCTTTTTATGCTTAATCTTTTTCCTTTATGCTTAATCTTTTTGCTACACATTGTGTGCATGTTATTTACATCCCAACAAGCTGCAGTCCTATCAGAGCGATTTAGCCCACCTGTAAAGCTTTGACAATGGTGTAATAAGTGTATTGAATTGTACTGTATATCAAAATGGCACGTAAAATATAAAAGATCATCCATCTGTGGTGCAGCTGTATTGAAAGTGGCTCAGTAAAATGGCTACTTTAAGTGAAAAGCAGCCTTATCTTTATGATAGAGCCAGCTCATGTCATGAGGAGAGATTGTGAGGCATTGTACGCAAGTCAGTGCTATTCTGAACAAACTCATTGTTTCCCTTGCAGGATTGTTAACTCCTCCATAATGTGCTTTTTATTGAACAATTGGCTGGAAACTAAAGTGACTGGCCATTTAAAAAGAACGGTTTGTCTCAGAGTGATCATATCAGAGTGTACTGTCTAGCTATCGAAGAGAGATTCATCATAAAGATATTCAGGCCACAATTGGTGAAAATGGATTTGCTGTAACTGTTGGGTATATGACAGTTTTCCACTGATTGAGTGCTGGGGGTTATGAAAGGAGTTATGATCAAATGGCTCCTATTTGCAAAGGGTTTCCATTTACAACGATTTTCCTCTGTTTACGTACAGTATATCTTATAGAGTTTTCCTGGGTATTGATTATATGTCTATTCCTCACATTTACTGTGTAGACATAACACCCTCCAATCTATAGGGGCCAGTGAATGAATAAGTGCTTGGAACCCTTAGCATCGAGCATGTCATGAATACTAATACATGCAGTCAAAAATCCTTCTCTCAGTAGTCCTTGAAATATACCTTGAGTTGTTATCTAAGTCATACGATTCATTCAGTCTGAAACACTGCCCTCATGCCAGCCTGAGGATCATATCTTAGAAGATGAAAATGTTCCCAGTGGATCACAGAGATAGGATAGTGTATGAAATGCAGTTACTCTAAAAAGGCAATTTCCTTGAACTCAAACCACTGTAACACTGGTGCATCAAAATATGTGAAACTCTAATGCCGTGAGTGATTTACACACACAGGAATAGGTATGCGCATGCACACACACACACACACACACACACACACACACACACACACACACACACACACACACACACACACACACACACACTTTTTTACTTCAATGTACACTGCTCAAAAAAAATTAAGGGAACACTTAAACAACACAATATAACTCCAAGTAAATCAAACTTCTGTGAAATCAAATGGTCCACTTAGGAAGCAACACTGATTGACAATCAATTTCACAGCTGTTGTGCAAATGGAACAGACAACAGGTGGAAATTATTGGCAATTAGCAAGACACGCTCGATAAAGGAGTGGTTCTGCAGGTGGGCACCACAGACCACTTCTCAGTACCGTTGCTTTCTGGCTGATGTTTTGGTCACTTTTGAATGTTGGTGGTGCTTTCACACTTGTGGTAGCATGAGACAGACTCTACAACCCACACAAGTGGCTCAGGTAGTGCAGCTCATCCAGGATGGCACATCAATGCAAGCTGTGGCAAGAAGGTTTGCTGTGTCTGTCAGCGTAGTGTACAGAGGCTGGAGGCGCTACCAGGAGACAGGCCAGTACACCTGGAGACGTGGAGGAGGCCGTATTAGGGCAACAACCCAGCAGCAGGACCGCTACCTCCGCCTTTTTGCAAGGAGGGACAGGAGGAGCACTGCCAGAGCCCCACAAAATGACCTCCAGCAGGCCACAAATGTGCATGTGTCTGCACAAACGGTTAAAAACCGACTCCATGAAGATGGTATGAGGGCCCGACATCCACAGGTGGGGGTTGTGCTCACAGCCCAACACCGTGCAGGACGCTTGGCTTTTGCCAGAGAACACCAGGATTGGCAAATTCGCCACTGGCGCCCTGTGCTCTTCACAGATGAAAGCAGGTTCACACTGAGCACATGTAACAGACGTGACAGAGTCTGGAGACGCCGTGGAGAGCGATCTGCTGCCTGCAACATCCTTCAGCATGACTGGTTTGGCAGTGGGTCAGTAATGGTGTGGGGTGGCATTTCTTTGGAGGGCCGCACAGCCCTCCATGTGCTCGCCAGAGGTAGCCTGACTACCATTAGGTACCAAGATGAGATCCTCAGACCCCTTGTGAGACCATATGCTGGTGCGGTTCCTCCTAATGCAGGACAATGCTAGACCTCATGTGGTTGGAGTGTGTCAGCAGTTCCTGCAAGATGAAGGCATTGAAGCTATGGACTGGCCCGCCCGTTCCCCAGACCTGAATCCGATTGAGCACATCTGTAGTGTGTTTTTCCACTTTAATTTTGTGTGTGACTCCAAATCCAGGCCTCCACTGGTCAATAAATTTGATTTCCATTGATGATTTTTGTGTGATTTTATTGTCAGCACATTCAACTTTGTACAGAACAAAGTATTCAATGAGAATATTTCATTCATTCAGATCTAGGATGTGTTATTTGAGTGTTCCCTTTATTTTTTTGAGCAGTGTAGATACTTCAAATTCTAGCAGTCTTACAGTAACACACCATTTGATTATTATTGGAGGGCAATAGTAAAAGAAAGAGAAATAGACAGACTGACAGACACTATTTGGACAAAAGTATTGGGACACAACTCTTAATACTTGAAATCAGATGTTTCATTCAGCCCCATTGCTAGAGGTGTACAAATCAAGCACCTAGCCATGGAGTTTGCCTTTACAAACATTTGTGAAAGAATGTTTTGTTCTAAAGAGCTATCTAAAATTGAGCATGGAACTGTAATAGGATGCCCCCTTTGCGACATGTCAATTTGTAAAACTTCCCTCCTAGATATTCCATGATCAACTGTGAGTGGAATAATTTAAAAATGGAAGCGTTTAGAAAACATAGCATGAAGTGTCAGACAATGTAAAGTTCCAGAGTAGGGTTGCTGAGTGCTGAGGCGCATAGTGCATGAAAGATGCCAACACTGGGAGCTTCATGGCTGAGAAGTTACATGAAAGCCTTACATCACCAAGCACAATACCATGTGTCAGATGGAGTTGTGTAAAGGAAGTCATCATAGTTCTGTTGAGTAGTGGAAATGTGTTCTGTGATGAATCACACTTCACTATCTGACAGTCTAATGGATGAGTCAGGGTTTGGTAAATGCCAGGAGAAAATTATCTGCCTGACTGCATTGTGCCAGCTGTAAAGTTTGGTAGAGGAGGGATAATGCTATGGGGTTGTTTTTCAGTGGTTGGCCTCAGCCTCTTTGCTATAACTGCAAAGGAGGGACCAACTCCATATTAATGCCTATGAATTTAGAATAGGACCTCATAAATGCTCTTGTAGTGTAATATCAGTACCTGAAGTGTGTTTATTTTATTGAAAGAAATGATTGAACATCCGATTTTGTCACTACCAAAATCAAATATAAAACAACCAAACTTCAGTGGGAGTGACTGTTTCAGTAATGACAATTATAACTAACCTTTAGCAGAACTAAAGAAACTCAAGCCAGGACAAGACAAGTAAATATGGCTTTGAACGGTTGTACACACGTAAAATCATAATATTTTTATTAAAACACTAAAACGCTTCATAAGATTACACAATGATTTTCAGACTTTGGGACACATTTAGTTTAGAATAATGGGAACTAACTGATTTAACGGGAATGCAGTTAATTTTAATTAATACCCTGGGTTTAAATAGATAATAACGATCTTGGTAATATCTAAGCTCTGAATACTGAATTATTTTTTTTCTTCTTATAGGATTACAGTTCAGTTATTTGGTAGAATGGTTCATATACAAGATTGGAGAATACAGAGCAAGGAATCTTAGACCACTCCTCAATACAGGATCCAGATCCTAGGTCCTCTCTTTTGGACTCTGTGATCATTTAACCATAGATTTAGACATATGTTTTCAATCACTGACCTCCTTGAAGAGCCCAAAACTATTTGGCAAAGGCAGCTAGATTTTCTTTAAAATCCCCTGTACTTCAAGCTGTTCATGATGTCATGTATCTGAATGATGTTCCCACGAGCTTAGGAGAAAAAACAGCCCCAAAACCTTGAAGATCCTCCACCATAATTAACTGTGGAGATGTGGTTCTTTTCTGCATAACTTTCGTTCTTTCTACTACAAACCCACACAAAAAAGCTCTATTTTTGTTTTATCTGACAACTAGAACATAGTTCAAGTAACACTAATGAACTTCAACTACTTACACTTATGTTAAGAAGAAAGAAAAGGCTTTTTTCTGACCTTCTAAATAGTTTGTTGGCATGGATGGGGTGTCTAATTGTAGTTTTGGAGAAATGGTGATACATCGTAAATCTCCAACTGTGATCCATGGAGAAATGTTTGCCTCTATAACTATCTTCACTGTGTGTCCTCTCCCAGGTTCACTACAGCTCCTGTTGTTCAAGCATCTTCATTCTTACATTCATTCAGCATTCTTGCCCTAACAGTGGGTATGGGCATTTTCAAGCATGTAGCCTTTTTATAGCCATTTTTGTGTCCTTATACTAAATTAACTTTGATTTAATGCTATATTTCTATCATTTTTCTGTGTGAGATTGAATTAATTATTCACAACTGTTTTATTTTTTTCTGCTTATTTCAATTCACCATCAAATGTTCACACTAAGGAAAGGGCAGCTGGTGTTTTTGAATGGTGTCATGACATGAAAAACAGAAAAAATGGTTTGATATGTCAGTGACTCTATTATATTCTGCCGTGGATGAAGAGGGAGATGACATTCTTATTATAAATGTTGAAGTGCTTTGAAAAAGATCCGTTTTCATAGCTTATAATAGCCAATACACCTCCATGCAATTACCTCTGATGCTCAAGTGCCACCATATCTCAGTGTCTTTGAGAAGTGGATGAGATGGCTTTGTCGCAACACACTGTCTTTTCATTCACCTCCTCTATCCCATCAGCCTGATAGACTGCACCACAGGACATGGGCGCAGAAGCAACAGAGACATCATGGTTATCACTGGCCCTTCTCATGTATACTGTGACAAGCAGATAATAACCCATAACATAAAAAACCTCCACTTCCTCCCAGAGCCATCTTTCAGTTTAACAGCCCTAAACCCCAGCCACAAAACAAATGAGGTTGAAAGAAAGGAGAAATACCCCATTATGGGACAGAGGCCCATTTTGGGGTGGTAGAACTGGAGGAGGGGAGAGATGGGGAGGGGTAAAAGTGATAGGGTAGGCTTTATGGATGCTACATACCCCTGTTGTGCTGACTAGGCGCTTATTGTCTCAATGCAACAACTGGGCTCCTCTTGCGGAGCTCCATTTCTAGCCATTATGCTGTCACATTGCTGCCATCCTGTCACGAGCTGTGTGCAATAAAATTACATTTTCAGCAGATTTTCGCATTATTGAAGTGTGATTTACAGGTTTTGCACTATCAGTAATTCATATAGTATGCTTACTGGAGGAAATGTGTAACTATTTAGCTTGTAAGCAGCAGCCTAGGCTGCACAGGCTGATATTCTGTCACTAGCATTCCCTCATTTGCATTCATTTTTGCTTTGTGGCCACTCAATATAAATGACGTTAAAGGCCATCATAAGGAAAAGCTGGAAATCAATGGCATATGAACTGATTAAACTCTGTGTGTGAGTGAGTGAGAGAGGGAGAGAGAGAGAGAGAGAGAGAGAGAGAGAGAGAGAGAGAAAGAGAGAGAGAGAGAGAAAGAGAGAGAGAGAGTGAACGAGAGAGAGAGAGAGAGCAATAAAGAGGACAAAATGTGTGTGTGTGTGGTGATGGGCAGCAGGGTGATAGCAGTAGACTGTAATGTGATTACAGCTGTCTGCGGCTCCGTGAACGGGAGCCATGCTGATCAGATTAGGAAAAGGACACTGGGCAAACTTTTCAAAAAGCAATGACTTCATCTCTCCACAGGGAGAGTTATTCTTCCTCAGGCTGAATGCGGTCAAGCCCGGAAACATGACACAGTGATCTGGCTTCTCGCTCCCTCTGTACTTTATGGCTTCCTTTCCTTTTTAATAGCTCATAGCCTTTACCCCCCTCTAGACATAACGCACAGTGAGTGACCAAATGGCTATGGAGCTGTCTATAAGTTTTCCACATGAGTGCTAGCTAAGTAGATCACAAATAAGCCAAGGCTACATTAAAAAAAATATTTTCATTGTGTTTAAATGCTTATTTTTTCATTGATATCAGGAATGTTGTGCTGTACACTTTATCTCAGCACTTCCTTCCTTAAGGAGAGGTCTGAACTGATTTCACAGTAGGGGTCTTATCCCTTCCCTTTCACTGCTCATTGCTCACTGGCAGCCCAATGCAGTCACAACAACCAGTTATCCAGTTAATCTGACAACTTTTTCTAATCACAAAAGTGCAAAAACATTTAATATAATAATCACTATAGCCTTGTTAATAATCAATAATTTCCCTTGATTTTACAATTCAGTGCAACACAGTAAACACTAAAACAAAAAAAAAAGAAATAAATACATCTGATCTCATGAATTAACTGATGTATGACAAATACCAAGTGCTAGATGATATGCTGAAGAAATGAAAGCTCTGGGCTCTGCATCTGTTCAATAGGTTTAGGAGCATATTTGTGCAGATGCATATTTATATATTCATATATTGTGCATAATTTGTTTGGCTTCGTAGCTTTATGTAAAACAAAAAAAAAACATCTCTGGATTCTAAAGGTCTTTACACACACTTTTACACACGTCATGTATCTGTGCATTATTGTATATTGAGTGTATAACTGATATCTTACACACCAAATGCAATTTTTTGTGTGGCAAAACTGTGACATTATTCATGCAAATATCTCCCATATAAGTCTTATAAGCCTTCGCCAGCAACAGGATTTATTTGCCCTCTGTACTTCATGGATAGTGATAGTTACAAAGATCCTAACTATACCTGAATGATCAGCATTCCAGCATACAATCACAACACATGTTGGGTTTTTTTTTTTAGCAGAGTTGCTACTCACTGCTGTATTTTCCTTTGTTTTGGCTTATACTTGGTTTTCACAGCCTAAGAAATGGTGGCTATTTCACTTGTAGGTGGCCCAGCCTCGAATTCTGTCATGATGGATGAATTACCCACAAACGACAAAAGAAACGCTTTACTTTGACTAGTGCTGAAAATCTGAACATAGCTAGCGTTTTCCCAGACTAATAAATAAGGTTGAGCCAAATATGCTCTATTTTTGCAAATAATTTGTCATAACTAAAATAGTATTTGCTTAAATGTCTAGAGGTAAAAGCTAAAAGCTGGCTGCAGCACCCTAGTAGTACCACTGCAAGGATGAAAACCACTGCTGTAGAAAGATTCTACATGAGCTAGATGAGTTGGGTTTAACAGTGAGTTTTTTTTTGTATTACATTGAAATATTTACAAATATAGTGCCATTGCAGTATGTAGTAATGCAAACACTATAGTATTTTGTCAATCTTGTGCAGATCCAGTGGCGTAACCACAAAAAATGCAGATGGGCCAAATGCACTGGAACCTAGAGCAGTAGGAGGGGCTGTGGTTTCTGGACTGCCTAATTTCTTTATCTTTTTGGACTCCTTATACTAATTATGCATTTTTAAACCCATAATTCAGGGGTCTACAAAAACATCCTAATATTCTTCAACCATTAGCTTATATTAGTAAATTAGAGAATAAACATGCAAATTGCACTGTATTTTGTTAAGGTCATTGTTGTTGGAGGGGCCCATACATTTTATTTATTTATTTATGTATTTATTTATCTTTTTATCTCTTTAGTACTAGGGCCCATTGTGCAGCCCTATTGTGATGGATGGGAGCATTAGATATGCAGCAAGACTATAATGACTATAACCCATTATATGCCAGTATCAAAGTCTCCATTGAAAGCATGCTGTGAAGAACACGTTGGCCTGTTCAAAAGCACATAAGGAACCAGACTTCTTGGATTTGTTCCTTACTCTAAGAAAGTCTTATGAAATAGCTGACAGCTGATCTCCGAACCCAAATTCTTAGGTTTGTTCTACTTTTATCTAAATATGACAATGGAATGACAGAAAGAAAATGTCATCAGTCTGCAGAGAAACAAAAGCTTTTGCATTCTCCTTCAAAGTCCTCTGTGAAACATCTTTAACCTGATCTTGCACTGTCGCTATTTGTATACGATAACTGTAATGGACTGATCGAAAAGGGATAAGGTTCCTAAAATGGCGCCATGTCTGCTACAAGCAATTTCTGCTCGCCAATCTCTCTGTCCCTCCATCTCTCTCCATCTCTCCACTCCTCCGTGTCTCTGCGTCTTAGTCCATTAATGCCGAGTCACTCGCCGCTAATCCAGTGGCTGCATGCCTGGCAGATAGAGCTGATTAGGGAACAGAGGAAAGGTTAATTGAAAGGCAGCGGAGTAATGATACCATGTCCAAGCACAGCAAAGAAAACGACAATAGTGCTCTCCCCACTGGGACGTTGTAATGAGTGACATTAAAAATAATTATGAAAGACACAAGCAGTTCCCTGAATAAATTAATCGTTAGCTCACCCTTTTCTCCAAGGGGCCCAGCAGTCTTCATTTATGATCATTAGAATAAGAGTCAGCGCGTGGGTTTGCAGTGACTCTGTAGAAATGAATGAATGTGACAATGTGATGGAGCATTGAGGAGGTGTCCGCTAGGGTGAGTTAGTGTGACAAATCTGTGTAGTCAGCTGTAGCAATGATAGACTACTCTACTGTATTTATATGAAAAGATGAGTAGATGCATTTTGAGATGTTCGTTTTGTCTCTGTAGGGGAACATTTTGGGGTCTGCTTCTGTGTGTAGAGTATTTCTATGTATTACTGTGAACTAAAATTAAAAATAAAACAGTCTCGCAAACTTAAGAATAGAAATGATTAAAAGAAATATTCCTTGTTCAGCCACTAACACTGAAATAAATGCCGCCTTTTAGAGATTTTAATAACCACTAATTCAATGGTCAAATCCATATATACAAATGGCTGAGGTTGGAAGAAAACCTCATATCTTTTTGTTTCAGTTTTTGACATAATTTGAAAATACCTACTGTTCTTTACATTTATGTAAATTTCAGGATGAATGGAGCAAAAGAAACAACCCAAAATGGCTTGGAAAAAGTACATTACTTTACATTAAGTACATTAAGTATATTACTTTACTAAGTAAAGTAGGCTTTTTCCTTTTCCTGTAAAGTTATAATTTTGGAGATATTTTCTTACAACAACAACAAAATATACAAGTGTAACATAATATGTATAATATATATATAAGTCAGCGATATAGTACTTTTACAGTATCACACAAAAGTCTTAGAATTTTTATTTTTCACTCAAAGTGATCATAAGGTATGAACTGCCCAGTTCTCTGGAAATATTTTGGAGGACATTCGGTCTGACTTATATTAAGTGCCTCTAACAACTGTGTAGTTACACATCAATAACATATGTAACAACACTGTAATTACCAATGAGTTAAGCAAGGTTACAGATGGATTACAGAAGTACAGCCTGTGTAATTACAGATGTGTATTAACTTGTTTTGCAGTTTGATACACTACAAATCAGAAGTCTTTTTTACATAATATTGCAGTTATGTTTTACATAATTACTGTGGAATAACCATGTTGTAACAAGGTAGCGTAAGCACATCACATGAATTACCATTCTATAATTACCACTCTGTAATTGTAATGTAAAAACTGAAGTTGATACATGTGTGCAATTACATAAGGCATACTTCTATATCTATCTATAACACATCTATAACAGTGACTAAATCATTAGTAATTACATTATTGTTGCATATGTTGTTCACATGTAACTACACAGTTATTAGAGACACTTAATATAAAGTGGGACTGGACATTCTATATATATATATATATATATATAAGATAATCCATGTGCATAAAAAAGAAAGTCAAAAGAAAATAAGGGAAAAAGCAGGTGATTGTAAAGTGGAAGTTATTAAACTAAAATTGTTAATAACGTAATAATAATGTAATGTAATAATTTTGACCAAAATGAAAACAAAACTGTCACTGTCAGATAAACAGCAGTTAAAGCTTTCATCTATGAGAGAGAGGAGAAAATCAAGCTCTACTCTTGATTCAGACCTGAGAAAAAAAAATCCAAAAGTGTATCTGTCTTCCGCTGTGAGAAGACAATTCAATGCTGATTGGAGATTGGAGTCCAAATCTCAATACGACTGAGTGTGTATGGGATTACTCGAGTTGTTAGTAGAACAAAATGCAACCAGCTTCTAAGACTGAACTTTTGAGGTGTGGCTGAATGTTCCTGCAAATTATTTAGAAAAACTGAAAGCAAGTCTCCCAAAAAGAATGCAAGCTATAATGAAGATAGATAGGGGACAAAAGAAATGATGATACATCAGATATTTTTGTTTATGGTCTACTAACCTGTTCAATATTTGTTTTTCTGCCTTTTCTTTCTGAAAAATGCACTCGTACTTCATATATTTATGTCTGTTCATCTTTAAAATTCTAACACAGTCATTATTTTGTAATAATTTTAACCTTGAAGACAAGCTGGCTTACAATCTGAATGCATTTTTAAACTTTAATGATGACTTCTGAATAAATCTACTATTCTGTGTGACACAGAAGTATTCTTCACTATAAAGTCACCATCTGAAGCATTAGCAAAGACATTTGCGTTGCTCATTTCATTCTCTCTGTGCTACAGAACTCCAATAATTGGAGAAAAAGAATGAGGCACAGGGAATTAAGGCCTAATATTGATTTAAAGAGCAAGGCAGCAGCAGGAACATGAAAACAATCTGGAGAAGATTGGCCTTGGCTGTGAGATCACTCCCAGAATTCATTACTGAATTTACACTGATGAAAAGATTCTGCTAACTGGGGGAGGACATGGCAGGGGTCCAGTCATGAGAGATGGGAGATGCAAAAATCTCATATCTGAATATAGAGATAAAATATGAAGAAATTCAAGGCGAACCTACTGAAATGATCATAAAAAAAAATAAATTAGGAGATCAAAGAGAGGCAGACAGAGCAAGATTTTTAATGTATAATCTGAAATTTTATGATTAATTAGGTATTGGGTCAATAACTCTTTAATCTTATATTTATTTGTGTGTTTATGTATTTGTGAGGACTGCCCACTAAGTGTTTGAGTGCTCATGATAGGGAGGTATGGAATATTGTATTTCCCATCTCCTCCTGGAAGAGTCATGAATCCTTTCCTCTTCATTTTATAATGCAAACCTCATTATCGAGATTTAATGGTCTTGATGGGTCTCAGTGACCATAAACTAACCACTAAATGTAAATTGCATTTCAATTGCACTGTAAATCAGGAATTTAATTTAAAAGTTCATAAACCTTTCCACTTGTTGAACCAGGATTCCCTCTGTGTTAGACCGTGTAACACTGACTTCAGAGCAAATTAGGTCTGTGGTGCTAAATTCAAATTTTTTTTCAAAATATGAAGATTGAAACATGTTTGTAATGTAAAACACAAAATACAAAGAACAATGTTTACTTCATGAAGTGAATCTAATATAAATATATATTCTAAATTAGTGATGCTGTAAATTAACTCTTTGAAAAATATTGAAATTATAAATAGTCCAGTACCATAAAACATCATAACACTAGACTGAAAATGTTCCAGTCTGAACACTGCAGACACGTTAATGATATTTTATGTTGTTGCTGGACGTTTTAGTTAAGCTTACATATTCATCTGAAACCAACCTCGTATTTATGAAGCCACCTCAGGTCCCATATAGGATAGCTTCATAAATATACCTCAGTAATTATTTTAGACATGCATCAGTCAGACCTGCCCTGGTGAGATCAAGTGAGGCCTCTGTCCAGGCCTAGCTGTCCCCAGGGAGAGGTGATGAAGGCTGGGTAACTAGAGAAGCCCAACCCCAGCCCCTTAGCAGCTGGCCAACACCACAGTGCCCTGTAACATAATTAAATTGTGGATTGTAAATCAGTATGTAACCAGTGATCAAACATGCTGGGGTTCTCTCCCCCAAGTCCCTCCTGAATAGCAATAAATCTGCAAATGAAATAGAGTCTGAGCACAACAAAGCCCAAGCAATTGGAGATGATAAGGAGCAGTAATGTGACCAGTAAGTGAACGCCGATGCGGTCAAACCAAGCCAAACTGTACAAACCTCCAATGGTCCACCGGATGCTCACTACTTGGTACTTGAATTTCCTGCATGTTCTAGATCAATCATCCATGTCCGACCTGCAGAAAAGACATTTTCTCTTAAAGGGCCCATATCTTGAGAAACTAAATGCTTATTCCTGACATAAGGGATTGATGCAGCATGTCAACACATTTCCAAAATCAACTTTCACTCACCAGTCCTAAAAAAAAAAGAATATTTTAAATGATTATTTTTGTGATCATGTCATTAAAACTCAGGCATTTACATATACATCTATTCAGCCTCTATTTTATACATAATTACATAATTGTACATAATTTACATAATTTTCCACTTACCCCAGTTGTAATGTCAGCCACAACATGTCTGGTGTCCAAACTTTGCTTCTTTAATTTAGCTCAAAAGCTAACATTGCTAACAAATACTAGAATTCAATAGTCACGCAAATCTTTTCTATAAATACATCCTCACTAATTCTCCAAACTTGCTTGAACAGCACCCAGGTGTTGTAGCAAATTTTGAGTGCCTTGCAGAAACTGACCCTCCTTTGCATGTCATGCAGGCTAATTGATGCTGGTTTACATTTATGTAAGTTGTTTCTATTTAAAAAACTTGTATTCAGATGAAGAAAATCAAGATTAGCATTTATTTATAAACTAAAACAACAGAAAATGCTAAATATTTAGCATCCACATGCTAGTGTGATGTACAAGGGGAGTTGAACTCTGCACAACATCACAACATTGTCTTAAATGACTACCTGCAGCATTCAGCCACATGGTGAGGCTTGTTTATTTCTGTAGCTCACAGTAAGCTCTAAACCAATCCACAAGTACGTGAGATCTTTATAATGAAGACCTGGATGCAGTTTGAGCAGGTGAGAAGAGGTTTTGTGCTGTGTATTTACAGAAAAGTTGTGGGTGACTATTGACCGTGTTTGTGAGACTGACCATATTAAGGCCTTTGTACAAGTTTTTTCCTCTTTAATTGAAGCAAGTGTTCAGATGGCATGTGGATTTGATCTCATGAGAGGTTTTTGCACAAACTTCTGGACTCCATGCCAGTCATGTGAGCAAAAGCAAGACATGCCAAATACTAAGAAACACTGAAATACATGTAACCTTTCAAAGATTCTACTTTTCACTCAAATTCTCATGCCAGTAATATAATTTGTAATGAAAAGCTTTATGTTCAATTAAATAGGAAGCATTTTCACTAGTTGTCTCAGACTTTTGGACCCCAAAGTGCATAAAGAAAAAATAAGTCTTCTTTAAAATGACAAAAGCAAAAGCCCTTCTCTCTTTCAGAATGCTCTTGCCGCTTGTCTTTAGATGTCAGTATGGCACTGTTATGGCAACACATGCACTGTATGTCTCGAGTGATTACCCTCCATTTTTGCACCAAGAAGACTGACAGTACTAATAAGAAAAACACTGTACAATCAATAGTGCGTATGTGACTAATATCACATCCACTCAAGCTAGAAGCTGTTGTGCTTTCAGGGCATGATTAGTCTGAGGAGGCAATGATGCAACCAACGGGGAATTTATTGATGCTGGAGAAAAATCAAATTTCATGAAAGGTGCCAGATACATGAAAAGACAGTATTGATTTGTTTGGAAAAACTGTGAATTGAAACAGAAAGAAAAAGATGAACAGTGTCCTTCCTCTGTCAGTCTCCAACCTAACTGCCTCACCCGTAATACTGCTCAGCAACCATCCAGTAATACATAATTACATCTCATGTGTCATCACCCCAGAAACAGCCTATAAATCAGCTTTTATTTACTCCGGGGGCCACAGTGTCTATCGGTATCTGGGCTCCAGAGCTCCAAGCCGTAGCTGAGCCACAGAGTCAAGGACAATAAGCCCTGAGGTCAGGCTCCTCAAACGGCGGATCTTCACAGCACTAAGCTATAAAACACAATAGGCTTGTGCCCTTAACCCCCTCAGGGTCTGCAGAGCGAGTGTAATCCGTGGGCAGCAGTTCTACTGTGGAATAGAGAAGATTACAAAGATGTGAGGATCCAAGTGAGCTGCGATGATTCATCAGTGCTGGGTTTCTGGAGCAATATCTCCAGGTAAATTGATTACCTGAGTGTCAGAATAAGGGTTTGTTCCACGGGCTGGAGGTCAAATAGCTTAATTCTAAATAAAAAGCTAAATTGAATCAGTGGTGCTGGCAGATGTTCTTTAAAAGTCCATCCTTTAGGAAAAAACAATCTAAGAAGATATCTTTCATACCCCTGTAGTTACTTGTAAACATCAATGAGATGAGATAGAAAGACAAAGGAGAGTTTTGACAGTGTCTTGCTGTTTCTCCACAGCAAAAGAGCCCAGTAATCTCACGTGTCTCCTCTATAGTATACAAATCTCAAATAAAACAAATTGAGTTTATCTGTAACTAAACTCTCATCTCTCCTTTATCTCTTCTTTGGTCTCCTTTTTGTCTAAAACCCATCCATCCATCCATCCATTTTCTAAGCCGCTTCTCCGTCAGGGTTGCGGGGGGGTGCTGGAGCCTATCCCAGCAGTCTTCGGGCGGAAGGCAGGATACACCCTGGACAGGTCGCCAGTCCATCACAGGGCAGACAGACAGACACAGACAGTCACTCACACTCACACCCAGGGGTAATTTAGCATGTCCAATTGGCCTGACTGCATGTCTTTGGACTGTGGGAGGAAACCGGAGAACCCGGACGAAACCCACGCAGACACGGGGAGAACATGCAAACTCCACACAAAGAGGACCCTGATCACCCGGCCGCGGAATCGAACCCAGGCCCTCCTCGCAGTGAGGCGACCCACCACGCCACCGTGCCGCCTTGTCTAAAACCATTTGTCAAATTTTTTAGAACACTTCAAACAATCACTATTATGTCTAATGAGTCCATTAAGTATTAAGTCCATAAACTGCACACTGTCATGTGTAAAAAATTTGGGCACCACCATCAAATTAAATAGTCTGTTGATTTTCTAAGTGAGAGTAAGTTAAATATATCCAATACAGAGAACATACTTCTACACTGTTAGTGCACACTTACTGTTTATTTGCTTAATTTAATATCTCAGGAAAAAAACCATAAAATGTAGACGGTGCAAAAGTTTAATATTGAATATTGTATTGTTTGCAATATGTTAAACTCAACAAACAAATAGACATTGTGCAGTAAAATTTACAACAAGGTGCCAAGTTTAGGTTAACTGTAGAGGATGTCATTGCTGTCCAAAGCAAAACAAGTATCTCCAAAATGGTAACTTTTCAGGAGAGAGCAATATTCTTCATTATTTGTAATGTGAATGAATGTAAAGAGATTTTATTCCAAGCAATTTTGGAGAAGTTATGTTAGTCAGTTGATCATTATCACACAATGTAAAGTGCTATGCTCAAATGATGTAGAAAAATAAAAAAATGGAAATATATGTCTTTGAATAGTGATGGTGTTCATTTATTTTCACACATCAACAAAACATGACACGGTGTTCAAACATCTGAATACAGCTGTATACAGATGCTACAAAACCAACATGCTGTAATGTGTTTGGGAATGTTTGTCCTGTTAGTTTTGGGGTAATTGTTCTATGGCAAAGTTTCTTATTGTAAGGCAGGGCTAGCCTGCTGACTGTGTGTTTATGTGCTGAGACAGGAAGAACCAAGGAGGCAGAGAGAGGACATGTAAGTTTGGGTTAATGCGAACTGTTAAAGAAAAGCTGAGCTTATGCATGGCATAGCTGTGTCTGACTACAGCTGTTTAGTAAAGCACTAATATTTGTGCAAAAGCTGTGTCTTATTTCATGGCAGTGAACGTTACAATATTCATACACTGTTAGAAATAAAGGTTCTGTGCAGGTACACTTTTTATTCACCAAGGTAGAAACAGTGTAATTGTACCCTCAAAGATACAACAATGTGTGGAGAAGGGGGCATGGCTGAGCATGAAATGCAAGATGGAAAACTAGTCGGGCTGAACCAGTGGGCTAAGTAGCTGATGATATTCACTGTGCCTTGTTTCTGCCAGCCTACTTATAGTCATCTCTTTCCTCAGTAGGTGGCAGAGTCCAGAGAGAGAAGGAGACCGATGGAGATGTGAGAGCAGATCAAAGCAAAGCAAAGCTAAGAAAAAAAGGAAGACACTGAAAAGTCCTAGTGAGTGTCTTGTCTTAATTTGTCTGTGGACTGAAAAGCTTAGTGTTTTTTGTGTTACATATAAATAAAATGTAGCTCTCCATCTCCACACCTGTTCCTGTGTCCTCACTCCTCCCTTCATTAAAAGTTGTTAGACAATGATATTAATGTTCAATTGTGTACCCTAAACAAGTTTTTCCTGGTGAAAATGTATGTATGTTTTAAAACTAAACAATAAAATATAAAGCCTGGAGACGGGACAGGGTGTGGAGTCAATTCAACTCAGAAAATATTATTTCAATAGATTTTTATTATCCAGTTGTGTTTCCTGACTAAAGGTACCGCCCCAGTGACAAGAGGAGTACTGCCCCAGTGACAGTGTTGTCATACCTATACTTCTCATAGTGCATATATCCTCCTATTCAGTCTGGAGCAGTTTAGCCCCGCCCATTCCTACTGAAATTATAAGGTGTGTTTCAGCCTGGATTGCTTTTTGAATGCACCACAGTACAAGGAGACCAATAAGAACATTTACATATGTCAGTCTTATAGGCTCAGTAACACAAATGGTCTGTTTATTTGATGTATACAATTCATTTGAAAATGAATCATGTTTTGGGTACATAACCCTACACAGACTTGTCAGAAGGACTAATAAAATACAAAATAAATGTAGGATGTGATCCCATTACTCACACTTCTAAAAAGTTTATGACATTCTGAAATACAACAAACTAAAAAGTGCCATTAGGCATTAGCGACTAGTTGCAGCAGTGTAAAGAGACTACATACATGCTGCTGCTAATAAAATCTTGTATGACTGCAAAGAAATAAATAAAGAATGAATAAATTCAAGGAGAAGATACATGTGAAAACATGTCTTAACTGATGTGAGGCATGCAGAGCTTACTGAATTGGTCACTGGCTCTCTCAAATTGTATAAGCAGTATGACAATGAACCTATAAAAGAACAGAGAGGAGTGACAGCCTAGTGAGATCAGACAACACAAAACATAATGCTCAGCGGCTCAAAGGCTCAGGAGAAAAGACAGCACAGGATCAAGTGTCTGAGGCTTTGGGCTGCAAAGTCTAAGCGAGATTATACCCAGTTTAAAGTATTTAGCTTCACATGTGGCTTTGTTATACCACTTAAATCATTTTAATACATTTACCACCTGCTAATCATTTAACAGGAGCATTTCTACTTCCCACAGAACTGAACACTACAGACACTGGGGTCTGAGAATGGCTGAGGTTTGAGATCGTGTCTTTTAGTGTACTCTGGGAAATCTTTGTAGAGTTTGTGAATGGCTCAGTAGAGTAGTGTGAATAGGTGCATAAGGAGGAAAAATCCTTTCTCAGATCAGTGGAGTTGTAAGTTGCCTGTTTAAATCACCTGAGCTTGTGTTCTTGAGTAAACATGTGCGCTGAGAGACAAAGGCTAAGAGATTTTATAGGCAGTGTTTTTCCGGACGAGGCCTCCATTCTAAACAATAATGACTTTTTAATGTGAAGCTGTGATTACATTGTCATGGTGAAATATGGGGGCCCTTGGACTGCTTGGAGACGACTCGGGCCACACGTGAAATACTACAATGGCATAGATTACGCCACCGACCTAGGTGAAGCAATCTTCATAAATTCAAATCTAATCTTTGTGAACCCTGGCCGTGTCAAGCGGGGAGGCAGCTCTGTGTTGTTCTGAGCGCTGTGTGTTCCTGGGGGAGGTAGTGGTCAAAAGCACAGAGGTTACTGCTGACCAAGCAAGCGCTCAGATCTACATACCCTCAATGAAGATAAACTGACCGAGCTGTCACTCACCATAATTAAAAGCAACTACATTCTACATTTTTCTTGTGTTACTTGTTACTTATTTATTATATTTAATATTTAACTTTTTTTGTTCACTTATTTGGATTCTTTGGATTTATGTTATTCAGCCATTAGTAATGTTTCACACTTAGAATCATAATCAGTTCTTTATTGTTTAGAATTAAACATACTGTTTTTGTTGAGGCACCTCTCTTTCATTGGCTTCTCTGAATAGTGGCTCATTCAACAGGCAGTCTGGGCTGAAACACTCTTTATATATACAACATGAATAGGCAGGTCACAACCGTTGTGAGTTGAATAGGCACATATATACAATCATATGCAACAGTTTGGGCATCCCTGTTTAAAAAAAGTTTGAAAATAAGTAGCATACAACTATATATATATAAATAAATTAGAGCAATCAAACTGTTCTTTTTGCTCAAATTTGACCTAAAGACATTTCTTTAAAAATGCATTTGGTTACAGCTATACAAGTGTACAAAATAAGATTCATCACAATGTATTTATTACTGTCAATAACTCAGGGACATTGCTTTCACAAGTACCGGAACATGAAAATAGAGTGAATAGAATTTCCTGTTTTACCATTAATGTCTAGCAAGAGCAACCTCGACTGTTACTTCTTGTTGATTTATCCATAGTTCTCCTGCTAACACTGTCCATCATAGTGTGCTGAAGGTGTCCTCCGGTGTTGACGGTACTGATATGACTGATACTGCCAGCATCAGCTCAGCGTTTTGCTTACTTAAGACTTGATATCCTTCAGTGAACAAATTCATGGCATGGTGATAACCTTGGTTTTATCAAGATAACCATCAAAGCAACTTGCCATTAAAAACTGTATACATACAAGAGGACTGCAGTCCTGCCTGCAATTCCAGATGGTTTGAATAGCTTGAAATAGGAAAATGTTAGAAAAACCTGTTAACTTTGACACAAGTACTATAAAAAACAGTGGCAAAAAAATTTTGAATTTAAAAGAACATTTTTAGCAGCTTAGTTTACATATATGGACTGTATGGACTGGGGAGGGAATGGTACATTTTGGAATTTGAACAATGGTTACTACTTGAGACTCTTTCAAAATGTGAGGAAAACGTAATTTCCCATAATATGGACACTCTACAGCAGGTTGGCGTCACAAAAAGGACACAAATACCACCTACAGAAGAAAAAAAACACACTACAGAACAAGGGCGATAAATGATAGCGGAGTGAAGTAGGGAAGGGGTGTACAGATAGAAAGTGAAAGATGGTCCACAGTAGTCAGAAATCACAATAAAACATCTGTCCCTTCTTGATCTCATTTTGCAGGGCTGGACGACACTGATAGCATCTAAAAGTCAACACCAGTACACCAGTGCGCTGCAGGATGTGTCTGTGCTAAAGCAGCTTTAGGGCCGTGCAGGAGTCATATATCAGGGGTATGGACGCCACTGGCTCTAGCAGCATGTCACTGACCTCCATCACATGCTCGAGCAGGAATAATCACTGTTTGATGGGCAAGAACTCCACAGCATGCCACACATTTTTTATTCATGTCACACGCTTGTCCGCCGGCCTGTCTGATCTCTGTAAGCTCTGTGTGAGGAAGACATTATATGTGAGGCTAAAGCGAGTAAGAAATATCCGGACTGTCATAACGTTTTGAAGCATTTCCTTCAGTTCCTATTGCTGTGATATAATGGATTTCATCCTGAGTTTTATGTGCTGTGTAGGGCTTTAAGAGCAAAATGCTTTCACACCTGCGCTGCTTATTACACAAAATGCACAACAGGAACGTTCAATGTGCCAGTTGGGGCCAGCATAAATTATACAGCTGGAGCTTAATGATGAGTTATGATGCATGGGCTTCATGTTGCAGTTGGTTGCTGCAGATAATCAATTTGGAAATCAAACTTGCGCGCCTTTTCTCCAGAGAACATATACAGATCATACATTAACCTTTTCACCGGCACATGCATCACATGTTAACCTTTGAGCAGTCGACAAGTCATTATGTATGCTTATTAAGTGAGACGAATAAGCAAAGGGAATAGCTTTATCATGCAAACCAAGCCTGTCTCCCATTTAGATTCACATGGACACATTAGATTCAAACTACTGAAAGCCATTCTACTAAAATGCACAGTACTGTGCTAAAGTCAGAGACAGGCCTGTCATTTATTTAATTTCTAGGTGAAGCAGCAATTAAGTACAAGTTATTCGTTTTCAGTGTTAAGAAAAAAGCAGAAAACCACAACAGAAAATTACAAGAACAACTAAAATATCATTTTTTTTAGTATAGCATGTCTATTCTTTGCCTTTATTGCAGCCTCCATTCTTTCGGGAGACTTACTTTCAGACTTGCTTTTGCTTTCTTGTTTGTCGCAGATTTCTGCAGGGATATTTTTCCACACCTCCAAAATTCAGTCTTAGAAGTTGTTTGAATCTTCTGCTTCTCATGATCCAAGTAAAAACGTATTTATCCATCCATTTATAAAACCTTTCTTCACATTTCAAATGTCCAGTTTTGTTGATCTAGTACAGGGGTCAGCAACATGCGACTCTTTTACTGCCCTGTTGCTGATCCACTGCAGAATTAGATTTTTAGGTAAAAATACAATAATTGTCTTTTGCAATTAAAATACAGTAAAATATACCTCTGCTGATGGTTGTAACACATAAATGGTCTTAAACATTGGAGTGAATGCATAACTGCTAATTTGCCAGCCTTTAACCATTAAGATTGGCATACAGTCACCATGCAACACGGGCAACACAGACAACAATCACGCTGGTAGCTAACGGAAAGACAGAGAGAAAGATTTAGGAAAAAGACCAATGATCTGAAGACAATTGGAGTTATTTATATTTATTAGCACTCGAGCTGTGGTTTTCTGTTTTATATACATTGAGAAACACCAAAAATCACGAGGCTGAAGTCAGCCTTTTTCACCAGCTTCCTATTTGAATTTTCCTATTCCACCTTAAATGATGGAGCAGTGGAGCACTGGTGCAGTGCCTCAGGCACTATTTAAGGTGGAATGAGAAAATTTGATTGAGAAGCTGGAGAAAGAGAAACTGACTTCAGCCTCAGAAAAAAACAAACATTGAGAGAAATTTGATAAGAGGCTATTCTACTTTTGTGGAAAAACTTCCTGCCAGAGATCTGAGAAAAACAGGTATAACTGAGCTAAAGATTAAAGTAGAGCAAAGTCTGCATTTTCATTTATATTGCATTTGAACATCCTGAGATATATTTACAGCCAAGATGGTAAAATGGACATAAAATGTTGTAGCTCCCAAAGTGGTTTGATTTTTATTGAAAGGACAAAATTGCTCTTCTTAAGAGTTGGTTTGCCCTGCTCTAGTAAAAGTTTTCTACTTTCTTTTTTGTATATTTTTTTCTCAAAAACAGCTTCTTGGCAGCTACACATCCTGTCAGACCTATAGCACTGAGTTGCCTGGACAGAAACACCTGTTGAAAGCTTTAAGTACTGTTTGTCTGATGGTAACAGTGTTGGTTGTGAGGAGTCCCATTTTCTCTCCATCAAAAATGTTCATCTTTCATTTTTGAAAACTAATTTATTTTCTTTTGACTCTTCTCTTTATAATGCAAGTGGATTATCTTATGTATAATCTCATCAGAAATATCTCTTTTAGCCATTTTAGGTGCATCTGAGAACGAAATCTGAATGCTCTCTTTGTTCTCTGATGCTGAAAAAATAATAAATTAATAGCTATTTTCACTGTAAATTAATTAAATAGTAAAAAAGAGTCTCTGAATTTTGCAAAATACTATAGATAAACAAAGAAGACAAGGGAGTGTCCTATAAAGTAATGAACCAATAAGGGACCATTTGGTTAACAGTAAAGTGGCTCTTGACAGGTGGAAGCAATTCTGACACACTGTAGGATGTGTAATAGGAAAAGGTCACAGCCTTTGTGGGATTTTTGCTTAAAGATTAGAATCCTGGTGTGATTTTGTACACCTACACACAGACACACACACACACACACACACATGCACACACACACTAACATGGACACAGTCTGTCATTCTTGTACAAACATTATGAATTAATTAAACCCCCACTCACTCTCTGTAATTGTGGAGAGAGGATTAAACCACAAAAACACTGCATCTACAGTATAACAAATAAATTCCCCCTTATTTGGCCAGTTTGACTTGAGGTCTTACAACCAGTAACAGTGCCAGGACTATCATTTTGAAAGGACGTGACAAATCTGTGATAGAGAATAGTCTCACTCCTGTGGATGGGAATTGTAGGGTGCAACAACAAAGTATAAGCAGAATTAAGGGGTTTGCAAACAGGAGCACATAAAACTAAATTCATAACAGAACAAATAGTCAATATTTGTGTCTCTTGTCAGTGAGAAGCAACACTGACAAATATAGTTCTATGATTTCTCGCATTTGCACCTTCAGGGCTAAGGACCTGGTTTATGAGCTGTGTTTGTGACTGAATAGCTAAAGTTGCAGTATTTATCTAATGTTAAGTGCTGATCTTGCTGGCTTTGTGCTTAAAATGAGCTCAAACACTTCTAGTCCTCAAAATCATGTAACAAGCCTCCCTACATTTATCTCCCTACATTTATCTCCCTACATTTATCTCCAAAATACTGATAGTATCACTGCTAATGCAGTATTTAATAAGCTCATGATTTCTGTACTGATGTAATGAAAAGCATTTCATCACACCAGTGCAGAAATTATGTTTATTAACACTTCTTTGGCAGTGATACATAACGACGCCACCGCTTCTTACTACATGATACATTATTTTATTGTATGAATACAATGATCTGCTAGCCTAAAAGATGTTCAAAAAGTTAGAGCACCAAAAGTAGTCCTGTAGCTAAAACATTTTCAGAATTCTCCTTTTTATTACACACTGTTTAACAATGCACTTTTAATTTGGATGCAAATACCTTTATTAAACAAACAACTTGCAATAAAATGACCCGCAAACGTTAGCACTCCTCAGAGTGATCCATGAACACTAAATGACTATAGAGGCCTGGTGAAAGTGGTTCACTCATTAAAAAATGATGCTAGCTACACTATTTCTAATTAAATAGCAAATCACCTCTGAGGCATTTCGACAGTACCACAATACACAGGCAGGTTATGAAAAGACATTTAGCCCTAGTCTGCAAGCCGCACCACTATTAACCAATATGATGATCTCACCACTGGTCTTGCATTTAGCTGACGCACAAAGACTCTAAAAGGTACAACAAAACATAATGAATCAAATTAAAAATAAACAGGAAAATAAAAGTCAAATAAAAGATTATTATTATTGGCTACTAAAACAGCATGATTTTATTAGAAAAGACCCTGCAGAGCAGAGCGAGGGACTCGATCTTCAAACTGTTCAAAAGATTGTCTTCTCAGCTCCCATTTGAAACATGGAGTTTTTGTGACTGTGCTCTAATGTAGCATTGCTAAAAGGTTCTGATGAATAGTCTGATTAACTGTTAACCACCTTTAATCATCATTCAGCCAATACAGCATAAACAAGCAACTTCACTAAACACAAAGGCTGATGTGGCTAGAGTTAAACCATTCTGTCAGGAGAGAGAGCGAGAGAGAGAGAGAGAGAGAGAGAGAGAGAGAGAGAGAGAGAGAGAGAGAGAGAGAGAGAGAGAGAGAGAGAGAGAGAGAGAGAGGGAGAGAGGGAGAGAGAGTGGAGAGAACAGAGACAAACAAAACTGAACAAATTGAGAGAGAAAAAGGGGGTGAGACACAACTGGGAAATAACGAAGAGGGGTGTAGGGAATCCGAAAATTAAGAGAAAGAAAGCAAAGAAAAAGGAGTGAATGGAAGAGAGTGAAACAGAGAGAGACACAAAGGGAGACACAGAGAGAGAATTGGTGTAGAACAGAGACAGAGAGAGAGAAAGAGAACTGGGCAAGAACAGTGTGTGAGAGAGAGAGGTAACTGAGGCAGAAGAGAGAGAGCGAGAGAGATAATTGAGGCAGAAAAGAGAGACAGAGGAAGGCAAAGGTGGCTTTCTAAGCCATTATCAGCCGAGTGAGAATAATAGCCACTGACATGGCAGCTCCAAAAGCTGACGGGGGAATTACACGTCAGAGTACCTGTCTGCTCAGCCCGTCTCCTGGCCTATGTTCAAAATGACCATGACCTCACTCGATGTCACTGACCAGGCAGTGACTCCAAATGAAGCCCTGACACACAAGTCATTTTGGATTTAATAGCAATGATTTAGTCAATCAAATCAGTGAAATGCTGACAGATGTGTCACTGGATGAGGACTGCATGGTGTTTCATATGGAAATAGTATTTAGATAGTGTTAGTGTAAGACATAATGATCACATTTAACACAAGTAAGCAATGCATGAATGTTTTTTTATTGTGGTGTTTTTAGTGTTTTTATTATTGTGGTATACTCTCAAATATAAAGCTTCCTACATGCTTCCAGGCTTTAATGAGAGGTTCTTTTTATTCTTATATAATACTGTGCAAAAGTCAAACTGTTTTAAGCCATTTATCTGGACAGTCAGTGTGCAGAATTGGAATAAAAGCAAATCATCATTAACACAATACTAAGTATCATGGATTTCTTGCTGATTTCACCTCGATTCCTCCAGTCATCACATAGATTTGGTCAATTCCGTCACAAGCACGCTTTTATTAACTTAATCATTGATTAACCAAATCAAGTATAAGATAATAGTTTAAGTAATTAGTATCTGCAGTAGGGGTATTAATATTTTAAATTAAGAACACTAACATATGTAAAAAAAACTACTTATTATATTAATGTAATTTGTATGTATCCTGATATTAATATTTTTCTAACAATTATAGCTGGGCTTATTCAGTGACTTTTTACATATATTTTTTGAGGTGAATACATCTGCACAGTACTGTATATAATGTAAAAAAAACAGCTCTTTAAAGGATCAGACAGCAAAGGGTTCATTAGGGGAACCAAAAGTGGCTCTATGATGGCACTTCTCCAAAAAACACATTTTTTTTAATAAAGTGCTCATTCTTCTGTAGTGGCAATGTCTGTTTTTGTAGGATGATATTGCCTCTTGGTGCTCTCCAGCTGTACAGTACTGTAGGAACACTACTGCTCTCTGCTGTACTGTACAAGCGGGCTTATGTGTCTGGTGGGCTTGTAAGGAGCATCCCTTTGTCACCAGACAGTCTTAATGGCTCACTGGCCTGAATATTCCTGCCCTTGTAAGTGTTGCCTTGTCAACTCACATCAGCAGTAAGAGTGCTGATGGATGCTTACTGTCTGCCTCTGTGTGAGTACTTAGTGTGTGTGTGTGTGTGTGTGTGTATGTGTGTCTGTGTGTGTAGAGGGACCATACAGTTATAGAGTGAGGCAGTGAGACATCACTAATATGGAGTGGGAGCAAGAGGGCATTTACTAAGGGTAAATGGACTAAGGGGGCGCTAGGACATCAACAATGAGTGAAGGTGGGGTTTGTGGATCTGAGTCTACAGAAACCCTTTAATTTTTATACTTATTATTCAGTAGCCTGTTTGAGCCCAGTTGATGCTGATTAAAATCATACAAGCATGGAGTGTCATTGTATGCCCGGTATTTAAAATAAAGTGCCACTAAAATAAAAATAAAGCATAGTTTGGCTTTTTCATGTAAAAAGGTGTACAAAATAAAATGGAAAACAAAATAACTGACATTATAAACAAAAAAGAGCTCTTTTATTACTCAGCATTATTCAGTTATTACTACAAAACATATGGAAGTTATGCAGTAATCATTTGAACTGAAGTGTATGCCTACAGAACCTCTTTTATCAAAAATCACAAAAAGACATTTAGCAACCACTATTAACCAACAGAGCGATCTCACAACTGATCTTACATTTACCAGAGAAAGACTCAGAAAGGAATAATAAACATAATAAATCAGATAAAATAAACATGGAAATTAAAGTCAAATAAAAGATTATTATTACCGGCTGTTAAAACAGCATGATTTTATTATAGATGTCCCAGTAGAGGGACTGCAGAAAGCGTATTATTTAAGTGAGGTCTTTTTCCATTTAAAATGTGCCATTTCTGTTATTTTTCTATAATCTATCCGTGCTGAATGGCTCTGATGAATGGGCGGATTAATTGTAAACTGCCTTTAATCATTTAGTCAATACAGCTTAAATGAGTGCCTTAAATGAATGCAAGTCTATACGACTCTCTGAGGCTTTTTGACAACTATATGAAACTCATATATATGTTCTGTTGGTATGAAAGTGAGGAATCAAAAATGTCTTTTACTTCAGAAAACATCTTATGTTATCTTGTGAATACTAATATAGGTGGTTCATATATGCTCAAATATTGCCTTCATCACCCTTCATTTGTACAATTTAGAGTCAAAATGGCTATTAAGCAAGTTATTAATTTTCCAATGTCAGGAAAAAAGAAAACTTACACTTACTGAGCACTTTATTAGGAACAATTCCTTGTATCTACACTCTTTGTCCATTGTATCAGCTCCGCTTGTGTGTGTACCAACTCCACATATAGGTGCACTTTGTAGGTCTACAATTACAGATTGTTTCTCTGGATACTATTAGCCCTCTTTTACCCATTTATTCAATGGTCAGGACCCTGACTGAGCAGGTATTATTTGGGTGGTGGATCATTCTGAGCACTGTAGTGACACTTACTTGGTGGTGATGTGTTAGTGTGCTGTGTTGGTATGAGTGGATCAGACAGAGCAGTGCTGCTGGAGATTTTTAAACACTGCAGTGCCACTCCCATGACCACTGATTAATGACTAGATGATGACCAACACAAACTGTGCAGCAACAGATGAGCTATTATCTCTGCTTGTACATCTACAAGGTGGACCAACAAGGTAGGAGTGTTTAATAGAGTGGACAGTGAGTGGACAGTGAGTGGACAGTGTTTAAAAAAATCCAGCAGCACTGCTGTGTCTGATCCACTCGCACCTGCACAACACACGCTAACACACCACCACCATATAGGTGTCACTGCAGTGCTGAGAATGATCCACCACCCAAATAATACCTGGACCCAATCATTAAAGGACAGGGTGAAAGGGGACTGACAAAATATGTAGAGACACAGATGGACTACAAAGTGCTCCTAAATGGTAAGTGGAGCTGATAAAATGGACTAAGAAAATAGATACAAGGAGGTGTTGCTAATAAAGAGCTCAGCAAGTGTGTATTTAACAGAAAATGATACTGAAACCTCAACAACTAATATAATCGCAAATTTGTGAGTGTTGAGTGTGTCTACCCTTTTGCTTTATTGAAAAGAGCTTCTATTACTGTAGGTAGACTTGCAGGGATATTTCAGTCTTAGGAGATGGTTGCATTTTCTACTTCTCACAACCCAAGTACTCTCAAACATATTAATGATACCAAGGACTGGACTCTGGGTGGTCAGCCCATTGTTCTGAGAACTCCCGTGGCTTTTTTTGATTGATTTGCAGATTTTTCAAATGAATTTCCTTTGGCTGGTCAGAATTAAAATAGATTTGAATAAACCACTTTAAATGGCCAGAGCCATTCAAAGTCTCATGCTAATAAAATCATATTCATGATTCATCATTCAGCAGTAAATCCATCCGATTGGATTTTAAGGGTTCAGAAACTCAGAGATGTCATATAGTTTACCAGTTACTTCCTCCTGTACAACAGTACGATAAGTGCTGAAGTCAGATCTGGCATTTTCCTTAAAATACACCATCAGTTCCCTCATGGGCCATGCCAGTGGAAGCACTTTCTGCCTGTTCTATTGAGAGCAGATGACAAGGACAGAGTGAGTGAAACAGTGCTGTGCCATCCCTGCCTGCTGCTGATAAAGAACAGACATTAATAAGAGCAGTCATTTATCTCAGGTGGCAAATTCCATCTTCAACTCCTCTGGCATTACCTCCATTTCCTGCTTATTCTCTTGTCCTTTACTTTTCATATTTCATTTCAGATAACATTGTGCAGGATATCTTTTAATTCCGTTTCTCCTGGGAAGAATTCATGATTCTGGGTGAACGGAAAGTCAAAGGGGGAGCTAATGACGGCACGGTAATGAGAGTTGGCGGTTCGTGTTGAAGCTTCTGAAGGGAGTGCAAGATAGAAATCGAAACAGAGAGCAAGAAAGCAGAAGATTCTGAAGGGATGAGCTCATCCTGTTCCCAGCATGCCCTTCGTGTTTGTGTGAAAACATTCCTGTTCAATTATTCAGCACTACCCCTGCCCCTTGCTACCAATGTCTGTAACGATTTCACTCAAACAGATGAAATGCAGTAAGAGGGGGATGGAGGAGGTGGAGAGATGGCATGCATGTAGTATCAGAGTGGTGTAATATCAAACCACTTGCTATATTTGACTGATTTATTATAACCCAATCTGTCAGTGTCATTTCTAGGGGTGCATTGGTGGGTGTGGGTAAATTTCATACTCAACCTTTACTGCTGCTTGGTAGCAGCAATCAAATCCCTGTCAGAGTCCAGTGGCATTTCAGGCTGCATTTCTGCCAGGAAATGACCGCTCTGCTAGAGAATGCACTATACTTTTCCTGTTACCGCACAGAAGCTGAAAATATATTCGCTACTGGATAAACTCTTAAAGATCTCTCTGCACAGTATTTGAACACAATACAAGGACTGGGAGACTTCTGTCTGTGTTAGCAGAGACTGACTAGGCCACAAAGCAGGGACTTTATATTGTGACCAAGTCCAGATCATCAAGTTATTCATCAAGCCCCTATCTGGCTCCCTTTTTTGGTGGTCAGTGGTTTTTTATGCAATACACATTTACATGCTACACAAGGCCTTTGCCACACCACAATGGCAGCATACTAGCTGCTATGCTGGCTATAAGAGCATCCTTTTTTTGAATGGAGACAAAAGGATTATGCACTCATTAATAAGAACACATTCGTATAAAGCATGCTCACTCTTCACAAGCAACACATTATCCCAGGGAAGATATAAATTAAAACGGTACAGCTGAAATGTACATTAAGACAGAAAAAAGCAGCAAACTTAGCTAAAGCATACTGTCATGGTGGGCATGTGCATAGAGTACTGCCGACAAGGATGGTGCAACTTTTTTAACTTGAGTGGCATTTCATATTTGCCTTTTGAAAAGGGCATCCTCTAAAGGCCATGTGTTGTGCACAGATCCCCAGGTAAGTGCACCAAAAACCCATAGGATGATCCAGACCTGACTGTGACAGTGTAGCCTGACAGGGTCAGAAGCCAGGGAACTACACAGCACAGTTAATGAGTTTTTCTCTCTCCCATCAAAAACACTTACTCAACACCAGCATGATAAGGCTACACAATATACTGTTTGTTAACTGCCATCCTCTCATTGACCTTTGAAACACTGATAAGGCTGAAATATGCAAATTAATCTCTAAACAATCACAGTGATTTTTACCCTGTGTTTTAAACCACCTTCAGAAATTTTCTGATGACTCTGCAATGGTTGGATGTATCAGCAAGGGAGTTGAGGATGAGTACAGGGCGACGGTGAAGGACTTTGTCGCATGGTGCGAGCAGAACCACCTGCAGCTCAATGTGACAAAGACAAAGGAACTGGTGGTGGACCTGAGGAGGGACAAGGCACCGGTGACCCCTGTGTCCATCAGCGGGGTCAGTGTGGACACTGTGGATGATTACAAATATCTGGGTGTGTATATTGACAATAAACTGGACTGGGCTAAGAACACTGACGCCCTCTACAGGAAGGGCCAAAGTCGTCTCTATTTTCTGAGGCGCCTGAGGTCCTTCAACATCTGCCGGACTATGCTCAGGATCTTCTATGAGTCTGTGGTGGCAAGTGTTATCCTTTATGCTGTTGCTGGACTCGCTGACGGCCGTGTCGGAGAGGAGGACGCTGTCTAAGCTGAAGGCCATTATGAACAATGGCTCCCACCCACTCTGCGACACAGTGATGAGACACAAGAGCTCATTCAGCTCAAGACTCACTCTACCAAAATGCACCACAGAGTGCCACAGGAAGTCATTCTTACCTGTGGCCATCAAACTCTATAAGTCCTCCCTCAGTGTGTGATTCACAAAACTCAATACGAAACTGTTCATATGTGCAATAATAACAATTGTGTGTGCAATAACTCAGAGGGACACTAACTAATTTAAATAATTTAAATAATTGTAACTGCTTTATACCTGATGTTTCATATTACTATCACAATCACCGCCACCTTACTATATTCATAAGTACTTAAATCTTGTGTACATACTGTAAATTTCTCTATATTGTCTTAAATTATTAGTAAAGTGTTTATTTTTACATAAATGGCTGCAACTGTAACAACTGCAATTTCCCCCTGGGATCAATAAAGGAATCTGAATCTGAATCTGAATCTGAACACAGAACATTTCAAAATAAGGCACCGTGTCCCTAAACCTTTGACAGGCAGAATACACTTCTGGACAAAAAAAAAGATGATGGTTCTGATGGTTTTGGCCTGGTCAGAGTCCAGATTTAAACCTATTTGTCTGCAAATGTACACACACACACACAAAACATTTAAAGAACTCAAAGGGAAAATATTAATCCCATATTAAGTTACCTTATCTGTTTATTTAATTATTTGTTGGTAAGACCAGTAAAAGCTGAATGTTTTGCCATTTTGGTTTGGTCCATTAATTATTTATTATATATTGTTTATATTTTCTGATTCTCAGAGGTCTCCATCAAAACTAATCATTCACTGTTACACTAGCATTAACTGTACAGGGTTCCTTTTACCAAATTTAGTTGTATAAATTTATCATAATACAAGACAGTACAAAATGGACATAGAAAATAAGTTAGGCCAACTAACAACTTAAAGGATCTGTTATGCAAATAGTACAATTTTGGCAATTTTCCAGTGATCTCAGATGTAGTCAAAACCTAATGTTACTAACACTGGAAGTCAATAGGCACCCAAATTTATACCATACAAAATGTCTCTCAACTCAACTCAAACTGCATGCCAAATCCTGACTTCTCTTCCACTTCTACACAATTTACTCAGGCACATGGATGCTGCATACTGTTTCTATCTATAAATCAAACTGAAGATATGTTTATGTCCATACAACTGTGAAGGGGAATTTGGCACAATACCTGTTGCCTAAATGGCTACATGATGAAGTTTTATTTATATTTATAACTCACAGTAAGTCAGTCCGTGTCCCAAACCACATCAACAAGTCTTCACTTTGAGTGGGTGGAGAGAAATTTTGAGGATATATGTGTAGAACAGATTTGGTTGACTACTGATGATTAGTATTTGTTAGCAATGTTAGAAAAATATGGACACTAAACTACATTTGACTACATCTACAAATGGAAAAATGTGTATGTTTGATTTTTCTATGTGCTTCTCCTTTAACATACAGAACATAGCACCATGTTTCTGCTAAGACAAGGATCTAATTAACAAACAGCATAACTACAGCCTAAGTCTGATACATATTACACTGATGCGTGTGAACATCTTACGGTCTCTGCTAAAGCCAGCATTAGCTGAGAATCTGTGCGGATCCTGTTCTTATGGAGGATTATGGCAGAATCATATGATGCTCATTATTCGTCTAGTGCCCCATTGAGAACGAGAGCCTACACATGATATAAATGTGTCAGACATGTTTTCACATGCTTAATAGAATGTGTCACCCTCACTAGGCTACTTAAAATGAGTGCATTGAGGGATCATGGAGGGCTATCAAAGTGCAAAGTGTGAGGAGAGCTCTCTCCAGCAATCATGACATTTCACTGTTTCTAACTCCCTCTGTGTAAAGGCTGATGGAAGGAAACTTTAGCTGTGAACAGGGCACACTATTGCTGGTAAGTGTACCTACAGTTGTGTGCAAAAGTTTGGGCGTCCCTGGACATATTACATTTAAGTACGTAACATATTGGAAAAAAATCCAGAAAAAGTGGCCTGTGCAATAGTTATGACACATTTAAAATATTAAAAAAATAGAAATGTGCACCAAAATGTAAAGAAAATGCAAACATACATTGTATAATAAAGTTCTCTGAAGAGGATGTGATACTCATTGTCACTTAGAAAATCAATAAAAAATGTAATTTGACCAGAGGTATCCACATTTTTGCATGTGATTGTAAATATATAAAACTACCGATAGAGATCAATATCAATATCATCAGTTTACATAACTACACAGTGTAGTAGACTACATTTGTGTAATTAATTGCATCCAAACCACACAGTACCATATCAAAGCAGCTAGAGAAAGGAATGTCTGCTTGGCTATTTTGATGATTATTGTAATCATAACAAAAAACAACCAAAAATTTCTGAGGACCTTGAGGCAGAAGCCTCTTTGAAAATTCTTAGTAGAAAGTTTTTATAAAGAGCAGAGTACATTTCTGGGCAGGGTTGTGGATTTAAGATAAAGAAAATAGATTGTATGCAAATTTTGTGTATCAGCCTAGTAAGACAACAACAACAACAACAGAAAAGGCTAAAAATTATTCACCTTATTTACATTTACTGGTGTTATACAAGGGAGAAACAACACAGAGGACCACTGAGAGCTGACCGGCACTGAAAAAATGAAAGGACTTGAAAGTTGGTTGGATGAATAATGCATTAAAAATCTGATGCTCTCTCCTGTCAACTCAAACACTGATTCATAAAAACAAGTTCATGAAGACATTTAAAAACATCTTTGCTTTTGATTTATACATGACATCTGTACACATTTTTAATAAATGATATGGCAGATTTGTGTTCTTATGCTGAACACAGTAAACTGGCTGGCGATGCAGCATTCACTTAAAGCCACAGGTGCTGTAATAGCCTGTTTATGTTAAACCCGCCGAGTGATAAAAGAAAGCAGACGGCCTGTGGTGGAAAGCTCCAGTGAGCTGTGTTACCTCAGGGCTAGAATGCTGTAAAGGAGGAAAGTAAAGGATTGTGGGTGGAGGCTGCAGTATCTCACTTCTGCTGCTGTCTCTCCTGTGTGGAAAGAAATCAGTATATAACCTGTATATGCTGTATTATCTGCTAAAAAAAGGAAGCTCCAGTTGTACATTCATTATTAACGTGAATATTTAAGAGGCTTAAATATGTGCATTACAATAGAGCTTCACTCAACTGAAGGACAACAAAACATGTATTTTACAAATGCATGAAGGTCAAACAGGAGTGCCAAAGAAATTGTTAAGCATCTTTGTTGTATGCATTAAAAAAGAAGCTATATTTCATTGTTTTGTATTAGATTATTGTTTTAGTTTTTTTATAACTTTTAAAAAAAGGTCCTCCATCCATCCATTTTCTAAGCCGCTTCTCCGTCAGGGTCGCAGGGGGGAGCTGGAGCCTATCCCAGCAGTCTTCGGGCGAAAGGCAGGATACACCCTGGACAGGTCGCCAGTCCATCGCAGAGGTAATTAAGGTAATTTGTTGAAAAATGGATGTTAGAGAAATCTAAAAAATAGGCAGTTTGGCCTGAAATATTTCACATCAACACATTACTCACACAAGTTCAGTATGATGGAACTTTAAAACTCATTGTTATTTTTTCCACAATAATATAAACATGTTTACTGAGATTGGAAAATCTGCTTTGTTTTAAGAGTAACCTGTAATTATAACTATAGAGGACATTGATGCCCTGCCCCCCTTCAATACAGTCATATCCATTTCCACCCATTATCTAGGTATCCCCCATCACATTGTACCATCAGACTGAAGGCTAGCAAGTGCATCCTCTGAGACACATGAAGCCTCAATGCATCACTGCAGCTAATGTAACAACATTGAACAACTCAATGCACTTGGAGGAAAACACTAACTGCTAATTCTGTTAAGTCAGATACGAGATACCCAAGTTGGCCAGCATCATACTGAGTGATGTAGGGGGTGCAAATTCATTGTACCCACCAAGAGAGACTGGGGTCAATGGATGGCTGTGGTATCGCTGGGGATCAAACTCACAATTGCAAGCTCCTGACCAACATGTAGATGGTTATGTCACTCTGAATCTCTTTACATTTAACTTGTCCATAGCATGTCCATGTCCAAGAATTACCTTATTACATTCAGCTGAGGATTTGCTGAACAATTTTAGACAGACTGCTGGAGGATGCTGGTGAACTGGCCAGTAAATTTCAGTAGATTAGGGAAAAATGGATTTGGCCACTGACTGACACACATGCACACAAACAGAGGAGCGAGAGTTTTTCCCTTTGCCCTGGGTTAGGACTCACTCAGCTGTGAAATTCAATATGAGACAGACAGATTCAGATGCAGCTGCCATATACAACCTGGCATTTGGGGTAGTACTCACCACACATGTATCGTGTGATTAAAAGAAATGGCGTGCTATTTCAAATGGTATGCTCTTTTCATGCTGCATAAATTGTATTATACGGAATATCATTTAAACACCACTTTGGGAATAATGCTGTATCCCTCCATTCACCTTCATGTTCTTATGTACCTGTAGAATTGATGGAAGCAGTTGGATTATTCATTAGTTGCTGGCAGATAAACATAATTTTAGGGTTAATAAGAAACAAATATCCCAAACCAGTGCTTCTTAGATATACAGTAGACACACCACACCCTTCCCCCCATCTGAAGAGAGTGTGTGCAAACATGTCTTTGTATCCAATAGGGGGCAGGAGGTAGAAAAATAATGAATTATTGAAAAGAAATTTCAGGGCTGAAGGTCAGAGATTGGAAGAGAAATTCCTCTTGATTAAAAATGTATGTTTGCTGAATTGTCCTCCATGCTGTGTGCTGAGAAGGCGAGATACGTTTGTATTGATTCCATGCTGCTCCAACACAGATGGCAAGAAGTCTCCTCACTGCAAAATGAGAGTGGTTGGGCTGGAACACAAGCTTTTTAAGAGACTCTTTCCAGTCAAAATGAGTATGGACCACTTACTACTGGTGTGCAGTACCCATAATGCAGTAGCAACCATAGAGACACAAACAAATCGTTATTATCTGGAGTTCTTTTTCTTCAGAGCCGTGCCATTCGGGGAAAATTGATATCATATCCATGTCCTTATGAGCTTTGAGCTTATACAATTTTCCACTTTCCAAAAACCTTTAATGCTCATCTCAAATACACATTTTCAGAACAATTCCCCTTCTGCTTTGGCCTGGGGAAATGGCTATAAAGAATATGTTGGATGGATCAGTAGTTACTTAAGTGCCCATTCATAATAGTGCAGGTCAGATCAATTAGGCCCAAGAGTAATCTAAGCACATTCACCCCATCTCTCTTTTTCCAGCCTCACTCTCACTCTGTCCCTGGATGAGTCATTTTCCACGCTCTAAGTCAAACTCATCAATGCCACATTAGCTGCTGTAGTGCTCACGACTCATTAGAGCAGTGGAGAATGGGGTTCTGGGGAAAGAACCAGGCACTGAGGCGTGATGCCTGTATAGGCCCAAAAAGTGCATGCAAAAAGGTGGTATATGTGTGAATTATAGTGTGTGCTGCTTAAGGTTTGTTCTGCATGGTTATATTTCTCTACATCCACATATGGCTAAGCAAAGTCTGTATTTATGACCATGGCATGAAGTATGTCATATGTACATATGTACATATGTATGTTGTAGGTGGCAAAAAATAGGTTTTTCCTAAAGTAATTCTTACCGCACTTGCTTTTGCAGCTAGGAATTAGGGCCTGATTTGGATTTTACCTCATTATATCCTTTCTCCTTAAAAGGACGTGGAAAGTCAGAGACCCGCTCGGGTCTATATTATCCTATATCGCTCACATTTTGGCACTGGACATGAACAAGCTGGACAAGCTGTAAATTAAGCATATCTATTTCACCTTATTTACTTCAAATTCAGCTACCACCAAATATTCAAGATAGCACACTAGATAACTTAAGCTTTTACACTTACTTACACCCTAAAGCCACTTTTGGTTTCCTAGAAATCCCTTCAGTGGATGGGTCTTTAAAGAATTAGTATTTTTAATATGTGTGAGTGTGAAGAACCTTTTAAAAGTTTAAACAACCTCTGCATAATGTAAAAAGTATATACAAGGATGGATTACTGACTAGGCCATTAGGGCCAGTGCCTAGGGGCCTCTCACTGCCAGGGGACTGAGGGTGGGGGCAGGAGAGACTCAGACCACAAGGCTGGAAGTGGGTTAAACACTTGGGACACTCCACTTTGGATGTAAACATTATTATGAACAAATAGATGTTGAAAAAGTACAAACAAAAAAATAAATAAACAAAGAGGTGTTATTTGTTCTCAGGCCCTCAAACTTTCAAGTGACTCATTTTGTTGTTTCCAGTCAATTGAGGTAGCCTTAACTTATCCAAGGACTGCTTGTGTTTTGCATTATGACTCAGTTTGCCTTGAAAGAAAAAAGAAAATAAATCTCGTTTCAGATCTTAAACAAAAAGCACAAACTATTATACTGTTGACACAATAGGATATCGCGCATTAATAAGGGAAATTCAGTCAGTTTTCCAAACAGGATATAAACATCTATAAACATATGCTTGCTGAAAATGGATATTGTTTATTTCTTGCTTCTCAGGTTGTGGGTGGTCTATGGGTGGGACCATCTGTTCCTGTACAAACTAAAGGTATTTCCTAGAACTATACTTTCAAAGAAAGCACAATAAGGCACACCAATAAGGTTGATAAGTGCTGAAAACAAAAAAAGGTACACTAACTTGTTGGGTAGTTTACAGTGCCTTCAGCCTATGTGCCCTTCCATCCTCCCAGAGAGTGGCTTTAATTCACCGTTCATGAGACGAGGAGAAAAGAGAGTGCAGCAGTGTGTATTAACCATGATCAAAGCGATTATGACTTTGATGAATGTTATTCGTTAGGCACAGAACAGTGGCTGTGGATGATTCAGCTGAGAGTTTGAGAGAGAGAAAAGAGAAAGGAGGTGTGCAGACACATGTGAGCAGAAGGATAAAGAAAGGAAGTAGAATGAAAGAAATAAATAGCTGTTAATGGTAGAATTTACTGTGGTAACACAATACAGAGCCCTTATGAGACTGAAACAATTGTGCAGCACTTATTTTGTTATAAATGCACTTAATAATATCATTTATAGAGTCAAATGATTTTTTTTGGAAACAAATGACCACTGGGGGGAGACAGTCAGCTTAGCTGGACTTGCTTAACACAAGCCTGCATCAACAGATACATTGTATGTTGATACTATTCTCAATGTTTGACATGAAACCTTTTCAGTGATTATGCATTATTAGTGTCTGTCAGAGCAGAAAGCTAACAGTCTCTTAATTTAACACACAAACCCCACAATCACGTCACACGTGAAGCTGCCTTTAAAAAGAAGTACACTTACCTGTGTCAAATAGACACATTCCACCACATTCCCTTCACATGGAGAGAGACTAACTGACTGATATAATTAATACTCTTTATCAGGAAAAATCACTCAGAACAGGTTTCTGTGGATGATAACACGATCCTCATTCCACTGATGTTCCTGGGGAGTTTCTGTATGTATAATATGCTGAAGAATAATGCAGGGCTTTTCCATGTCAAGACAGAAGAATAGAAAGTGTTAGTGAGTAAAGGTACAACCTGACAATGGAGCATTTTAAGAGAGAAAATGAAAGTATGACAGTAGAAGTCTCCAGTGAGTATTCTGCGGTTGCAGGGTGGGAATTGATTTGGTATGCTGGCCTTCCTCACCTCCTGTGGAGAATAATGTACACGCAGAGGAAACCAGATGTCAGAAACACTTTATAAAAACAAGCCTGAGATACAATTTCAGATATCAAAGCAATTTCAGTGAATCAGGGTAGAGAAATGAAAAAGGTGAACTGAGGGTCTTTGGTAACAGATGGTCCAAAGTAACGCATACATTATTATTCTACAAAAAAAAGAAGAAGAAAAAAACGCATCTTAACTGATCTTGAGTTTTTCTGATTTTCTGGGTATTAATCTGGTAAGAACAGAGTAATGTATGACACTGTTTAAGAATGTTCAAATGATTTTACTGGCTGTACAGAACACAGAGAACAATTTTAATCAGGATCTGAGAAAAGAGCACTTTGAGTCACACCTAGTGATGTGACATGGCCAGAGGTGGGTAGAGTAGCCGAACCCATAACCAAGTAGAAGTATTTACTAGTGTAAAATAATTACCCAAGTGAAAGTAAAAGTATCTTCCCCCAGAAACAACTTAAATAAATAATAATTAAAAGTACAAAAGAATTGGGTCAAAAAACTACTTTGGTGCTGAGTAACTCACAGAAATGACAGGAAATTCAGCATGTATCAGCATAGGAACTGACATTTGTATGGCTCTATTCTTCTCTTTTTGGGATTCTATTGGCCTAAAATGAAGTGCTAAAGCTCAAAAGTCAGGGATGTAACCAATCACAAAACAGTACAGATGCTGTCGCTAACAAAACAGAATAGAAATAGTTACTGAATATGAATGGAGAATAGAAATAGTTACTAAATATGAATGGAGAATAGAAATAGTTGCTAAATATGAATGGAGAATAGAAATAGTTGCTAAATATGAATGGTTAATATGTAACTGAGTAAAAACATGTTCACATGTTCATGAATGCTTAAATCAACATTCGTAAACTATACTATAATATGTTTTATATGATATTGATATGCACCACAATTTCCTTTTACCGATAGGTGTTTTTCAAAATAAAAGTCCTAATTTTTAAATGTTGAATAACTTTATTTTTTTCAGTGGAACTCCTCCTTTCTGGACTGCCACCCTAAAAACTGATTGGCTTTATCCCTTTGGACAGAAAGTGCTTTCACACATTTTGCCTAGACTTTCAACTTTTTTTTTCTCAAGCATTTGTATTTTGCACTATGCTAGTCTTTCTACTTCTTTACTCTAATTATTCCTTAAAAATGTACTGTTAATTCAATAGTCTATACATAGCTGTGGAAAATATTATGTAAACTAAGTTTAACTTTCTTGGGGTAAATGCTAACACTGTTATCTCAATTACTTTTGTCACAATTGGCCCCTCCCAGTCCTCCATGTGCTTTTGTTTTGGTTCTTCCCTGTCCTGCCCCCTTGTTTCTTGATTCGCCCTTGATTGTTCTCACCTGTGTTATCCATTATAACCAGTATTTAAGCCCTGTGTTTTCCCTTGTTAGTTTGCTGGTCATTGTTTTGTATTGTGGTGTTTAATGTCATTCGTCCGGCTTCTGTTATGTGCTTTTCCTGTTTTCCTTTTTGACATGTCTGTCCCTCCATCTATCCGTGTTCGGTCTCTGACTCTGGATTTGCCCCTAATGAATCTTGCTTCTCTCAGCATGTATGTCTGCCTCATCAGCTCCATGGCATTACAACTTTGGAGGTTTTATTTTTAGTGATGTTCTTCCTCACTTACAGTTTTGGAGAAGGGACACATAACTGTGCATTGGTTATCCTGTGTAACTGACACTTTTGAGGTTAAATGTGACATGCACTGTTATCCCAAGGAATGGTTCCTTTTTTGCATTACTTCAAAGTACATTCAAATAGTGAGTTTTCGACTTTCCTCACTCAGGGTTCTGATAATTTTGTAAGAAATGTCCTTTATAAATTTGCCTTGACCTCAAAAGTGAGGGAAGCTATCCTGAAGTTATCCTGACTGAAGTACATGTTACATGAATGGATGAATATTGAATGGAATGGATAAGTATTATGGCCCTGTCCCACTACCACACAAAGTTTGAGACTTTAAGTTGATTGACTGTTCATAGCATATTTATGAGTAATTCCCTGTCCATATAGTAAAGCAACATGCAAAGCAACATTCATTTGTGATTCATAGCATTTTAAAAAGGCATTTATATACCATGTGTATAAATAGTGATAGTAATTTACAATTAAACATTTACATTTATTTTCCCTACCTTTGCAGTAAGACCCAATGATTCAAAGAGTCAATGAGCACCACAAGTAGGAAGGTCCTTTTTTCTGCTGCTGGTTGTCCTCTTCTGACTATTAAAAGATCATACAAGAGCAGTCAAATGTGTGGAATTCTACACGTTCAAGATAAGCCTTATGTATACTGAAAGTGCATGAAAGTTATATCAGTGGGCTAGATAGACAGTCATAGCAGAGGTATGATCATACAGCAGTTAAATTAGATAGTTACTTTGCTATTGATCAGTAACTACAGCCAAGAAACTTTGCTAACTAGCTAGCAGGCTAACGCTAGCTTACATTAACTATTAAAATGCATAAAGCTAATGTTAACGTCACCTAGTTAGTTAGCTAGGTTAACTACATGATTCAGTTAACCCCCAAAGATTAATAGACCTTATGCAGCTCTTGTTAACAACATTCTTATTTTCGAACTTAAAATAATTTACACTGATTTAACCTACCGTTTTGCAGCTGTGCCAGTCAAGTGGGCCTAAAGGAGCATTACTTGTGATGCACAGAAATGAGATGTGGAGTGATACGTTAAACAAGCTAGTCCCAAATGCAAGATCCACTTAAAACACTCGCTAACATTTGGCTAGTGACATGGTGTATACCAGGGGTCGGCAACCCAAGTGTCAAGAAGAGCCATTTTGTCCTTTCAACAAAAATCATTTTACTATGCTGGCTGTTATATGTCTCAGTATGTGCTAATGTGCTAGTATAAGCTAAAAGTATATAAACAAAAGACGCAATTTGTTCTGCTTTAAGCTTTAGCTCAGCTATAGCCGCATTTCTCATATCTCCACTAAGAAAGTGAAATAATTTCTTGTAAAATGCCTCTCAACATTTGTTTTTTACAAGGCTGAAGTCGCTTCTTGTTCAAATTTACCCGGTCCACCTTAAATGTTGCCTGAGGTGCCAGAATGTAGCTAGTTAACTGCTACAGCATTTAAGGTGGAACGGGTAAATTAGTAAAATAAGCTGTCAAGCGAGAAGCCGATTTCAGTCTCGCGGCTTTTCAGTATTTGATAGTTTCATGTTGCAGATAAAATATATCGGGAAACCAGCTGGAGTGATACTGAATGCAAATAAGTACATTAATCTCCAAATTATCGATGTTCGTCTTAAATCTTTCCCTTCGCTTTTTTGTTAGCTGACTTACTAGCTAGCTGGGCAAGACTGTTGACTGTTCTGAGAGCAGTCTGCACGCCTGCAGGGTTAAAGGGTGAATTAGCAGATATAGGCTATATTAACTCTAGTGTTTAAGACATTTATTGTTGAAACTGTGTTGAACAATCAGCAGAGCTTTATTTTGCTGTAAAGGAGGATTATTTTATTTTACCAACAAATCTAATTCTGCTGTGGAGCCGGCAGAAAAAAGAGATTTGGAGCTGCGTGTTGCCAACCTCAGAGTTAGTGTCATCAAATAAAAAATATTGGTTAATGGTTAAGGACTTACAGCAGTTATGTTTTTATTTTGTTTTGACTAAAATATTTTTCTATAATAAACCACTTCCTAGTGAAGACAACCAAAGGTGTCCTGCAGACTTATAAAAATGCTGTAAAGAAATATCAGAAGATTGGATCTTTGACGACTCAAAGAACTCTGTGAAATTTTTTTAAATGGTGTTTTGTTTTGTAGTGACACATTTTCAGGTTGAAAGCAGAAATGTATGTTGATGCAAGTACAAAATGAAAATTGCCCAGGAGTAACAAGGTAGTGGGTTGTGTTTTTATTGTCGTTCTAAAAAAGAATCGAAGATTTTAATGAACACATCAGTATTTTGTAGTTCCATGTTCAGACGAGTTTGTAGTTTCCTGATTTGAGTTTGAGCAGCATGTTTAAGCGCCTGTTCTTTGGTCTTGCCAATAAAAAAGGACCTTCCTACTTGTGGTGTTTATTGACTGCCTTCATGTAACATACACTTCAGTCAGGATAATATGGCTCCCCTCACTTTTGTGGTAAAGGCAAAGCAAAGCAAATTTATAAAGGACATTTCTTACAAAATTATCAGCACCCTGAGCGAGGAAAGTCAAAGATTCACCACTTGAATGTACTTTGAAGTAATGCAAAAAAGGAACCATTCCTCAGGATAACTTTTTTAACCTTAAAAGTGTCAGTTACACAGGAGAACCAATGTGCAGTTATATTTGTCCCTTCTCCAAAACTGTGAGGAAGAACATCACTAAAAATAAAACCTCCAAAGTAATTAAGAAAGGTAAGAAAGTAAACTTAGTTTACATAACATTTTCCACAACTATCTATAGACTGTTGCATTAACAGTACATTTTAAAAGTATAATTAGAGTAAAGAAGTCGAAAGAATAGCATAGTGCAAAATACAAATGCTTGTGGAAACAAAAAGAGTTGAAAGTCTAGGCAAAACGTGGAAAGCACTTTCTGTATAAAGGGATAAAGCCAGGTCATTTTTATGCTGGCAGTCCAGAAATGAGTTCCACTGAAGAAAATGATATAATATAATATAACAAAAAGTAATGAAGACTTACTTTTAAAAACATATTTCGGTAAAAGGACATTGTAGTCCATATTAATATCATCTAAAACATGTATAGTTTACAAATGTTGATTTAAGCATTCGTCAACATGTTATGAAGTGTTTATGTAAGGTGATATAAATGTGTTATGTAGACACCCTTCAAATAAAGTGCTGCCATTATTTTAATAGTCCTTTTCTCCTCTGTGCTTCCTTCAGGAGCAGTAATAGTTCTCTGAAGGAATGCCAAAAGAGAGACACTTTTGGAACTTTTTGATGGATGATTCCTTAAAGGTGGAATTGAACTGATTTTTCAACATTACTGTGATTGAGAGGTATCCTAAGTCAGAGTGGTTTGATGTGACAGGGTGAACTGATTAAAAAATAACTGAGTCAGATATCTTTACAGTGGTGGTGAAAGAACCTAGAGACAGGAATGTCAAAAACAGAGACTTTACTTACTGTCCAAAACAACCAGAGAACCTTCCTGTGCCTTCTGTGTTTTAAAATGTAATGTTGCTGGTGTAAAAGAAAACCTTATTGGAGACTGTTTGGCCTCATTACACTCTGCATGTAGCTTTTAAAAATGCATGTTAGTAAAAACATTATAGAAAATAGTAAAATAATGTCTCCAGCATATTCACAACTGGTTATTTCCACCACCACTGTGAACAATTCTGAATTGGTAAGTTTCTCTACAATGGAGGATTTCACATCAAATCACTCTGAATAACGTTGCTTCAATCTTAACCACTGAATTGTGCTACAGAAAAAAAGTGTCATTCTCCTTTAAAGAACCAATTATATTAACTACATAAAATCCCAGGCTTATTACACACTAAGGCTTATTATTTAATAACTTCACTGATTTCAATGCAGATTTATTATTATGTTATAGAAGTGTGTAATAAAACTTTGGGCCTGCTGGTGGGCCCTGGCCATTTAAGGGGTTGATCAGATGTGTGTGAAAAACCTTTTTAAAGAAACCTCACAAAATGTGAAGGTTAGTAACGTTAATGTAAAGATTAATGTTTGTTTTTGAAAGTGTACTGAAGCCAGCCGGCCTCATGTCACTTCTTACACTGCATAATTGTTTTGTCTGAGGGTGCTTTGTATAAAGCCACAGGATCAAAGCACCCTGATGCCAGCTTCACTGCTAATGCAGCTTTACATTTAGGGAACAAGGGGAACTGCAGACAGGTGGTGTATCAGCACCTCACCAAACTCCTACATTGACTTATATTTGTCCTGCCATCTGTTTCAGCTGGTTTAAAAATCATTTTGCATTCACAAATAACTCAGTGGCACTTGCTACGCTGTTTCCTCTCCAGAGTCACACTTAGAGTTGAGTGTTCCACTTTAGCTTTAGTTTTGAAGAAGAGCAACAAAACTCATTGTCTTTGAGTGCACTGGGTCCTCAAATTATGAAGTATGTTCATGGTTTCTTCTTTTTGTCTCCTATCCTGTCCTTCTGCACTATTATTGAAGAATTGTAGAAAGACTGCACAGTTAAGAGAAAGGTCACCGCACTCACTTCAGTGCAAACCACACAAACCAAAAAGTACATTTTAAGGACACAAGGGCTCCTTTGCATTGGACACAGACTAAAGTTATCTTAGATTAGACTGACCCTTTCTTCAGTGCCAATGTAAATAAAAGAACAATGTGGGCACAAACCAAGGGCCTGCTGGGCTGCATGGATGTTGAATCTGCTGCTCTTATCTGAAATTCTACAAGAACCCCAAAGGGTCCAGGGGGCCACATCTAAGGCTACTTTCATATGACCAGACTGAAGTGGCACAGCTCCGATTTACTGCCTAAATATGACCCAGATCTGATTTGAACACTACATGACAAACTAACCAACTGAATTGGTGTGGAATTTGACTGTAACAAGAATACAAAAGAAATTTTTTTTAAAGGCCCATACTTTTTCTTATTTTTTTGTTATATTGTTTCATTATTTTCTACTGTTCAATTATGTCATCTGTGTGTTATTATGTACCAGTCACAGTTCATTTTTACATGACCATTTTCCAACCTCTCTTTATCCCTTAGAATTAAACAGGCTGTTTTTGTTACCTTTAAGATTGATACATGTAAATAATCTCTGTTCTGATTGACTTCCCTGTGTTGTGCCTCATTCAGAAAGCACTCCAGACTGAGGCACTACTTAAAACTTTAGGAGAAATAGGCAGGACTAAACTGATGTAGGCTGAACAGGATTTGTAGTGTAGTTTTTTGTGACATCACAGAAACAATAAATTCAAAACAGATGAAGCTTGTTTACAATGTTATTGTGCTATATTAAATTCTTTTATTATTTAAAAAAAAGCAAGTTTTCATGTTTTCATGATTTGGGCTCTTTAACATTTTACTGCACTTGTGCATATCATTGTGTTGATTATCTACTGTTGCCAGCATGTCAACACTGGCTAATCTGATCACAAAATAGCTTTATGTGTATCCTTCCAGAGCAATAGAAACAGGAATATGTGCAAACAATCAGAACTGAGCACTAATGCTTGCTATGTTAATATAGTCAAATGGAGCAGGGCCTAAATCTCACGCTGAGATTGCAGTGTGAGGTTCAGGGGGAAAACGGGTGTAGTGCTGTATTATACATGGGTGTGAGCGAATCTGTGCATGTGTGCTCATACTCTACATTGATTGATTCATTAGGTAGATGATGCATGAGTAGGTGGATGGTTCAGACAGCTAAATCACATAGTGTGGATGGATGGACTAAAGAGTAAGCAATGATCAATTGCTTAATTAATCAATAGAATCCAGCACCACACCCATCAATCTTTGTAGAGTAACATGTTTTCCTTCACACACTTGATTGAGATTAATAAATGATTTGCAGTGAATGATTTCAGGAAAGCAATGAGTAGTCTGCGCTTTCAGTGTGATACTGTAATTTCTCCAAGGAGACAGCCATTGTGTCTGAGGTGTGGCCTTCTTGAATCGCTGTGTTAAATAGTATGCTTCATTCAGTGCAGTGTAATCCCACAGCAAAGAATGGACCAGTAATCTGCATGCTGTAATGCTCCTCGATTTCTTAGCAAAGTCAATATGGAGTGCTTTAAGTGTCTGGTATATTCAGCAGTGGAGGGTCAGAGATGGGTGAGGAGAGTGGAATGTGTCTGAAGGCTCTGTACCAAACGTCTCCCATGACAAGACAAGACCAGAACCCTGCTGGCATCTACAGATCAACTGGTAAGGCTGAGCGAGTGTACACAGCTCAAAACACATAAAAAATACTTACAAATGCAGCACATGCTGTCAGACTCACTGTTTCCCTGTTGTTTCTTTAGACTCTTTCCTATTATAATTGATATTATAACTAATTTATTGATAGCCTCATCCACCATTTGGCAGAATAATACGCTTCACAGCTCTTTGTTTAAGGCAAATTAGAAGAATACTCCAGTGTCATTCAGCCACATTTGCAACATATTACTGATTACCACAGACAATAATCCCCCTGAAAAGAACAGGAGGAAAGAGAAGATGTTTCAGCACCTGTTCTATGGGTTTTTTATGCTTGTTTGTTGAGTACAGAGAACTACATAAACATTATCTATGGTAGTCAATTGTGTGCCACAGATGCAAATGATAGAGATTAGTTTGAAAACTGCAGGAGCATTACTTCAGTTAAATCAATTAGTCTAGAGGTTCCCGGCCTTTTACAACTTACGACCCATGGGAATGACCACAAAAACTATGGAGACCCAAAGGAAAATTTTACAGATTCATTTTTTTCTGACTTTTTTCTGAAATTTTCAAATCACCAAAGTTTGTAAGTTTGTAGATACAACCCCAATTCCAATGAAGTTGGGACGTTGTGTAAAACATAAATAAAAACAGAATACAATGATTTGCAAATCCTTTTCAACCTATATTCAATTGAATACACTACAAAGACAAGATATTTAATGTTCAAACGGATAAACTTTATTGTTTTTTGCAAATATTCACTCATTTTGAATTTGATGCCTGCAACACATTCCAAAGAAGTTGGGACAGGGGCAACAAAAGACTGGGAACGTTGAGGAATGCTCAAAAAACACCTGTTTGGAACATTCCACAGGTGAACAGGTTAAGTGCAAACAGGTGAGTGTCATGATTGGGTATAAAGGGAGCATCCCTGAAAGGCTCAGTCGTTCACAAGCAAGGCTGGGGTGAGGTTCACCACTTTGTGAACAACTGCATGAGCAAATAGTCCAACAGTTTAAGAACAACATTTCTCAACGTGCAATTGCAAGGAATTTAGGGATTTCATCATCTACAGTCCATAATACAATCAGAAGATTCAGAGAATCTGGAGAAATCTCTGCAAGTAAGCGGCAAGGCAGAAAACCAACATTGAATGCCCGTGACCTTCGATCCTTCAGGCGGCACTGCATTAAAAACCAACATCATTCTGTAATGGATATTACCACATGGGCTCAGGAACACTTCAGAAAACCATTGTCAGTGAACACAGTTCGTCGCTCCATCTACAAGTGCAAGTTAAAACTGCCATGCAAAGCGAAAGCCATATATCAACAACACCCAGAAACGCTGCCGGCTTCTCTGGGCCCGAGCTCATCTGATCAGGTTTTGGAGCAACATATGCTGCAATCCAAGCAACGTCTATGTCAGGGATGTCCCTCCTTATTTCAGCAAGACAATGCCAAGCCACATTCTGCACGTGTTACAACAGCGTGGCTTCGTAGTAAAAGAGTACGGGTACTAGACTGGCCTGCCTGCAGTCCAGACCTGTCTCCCATTGAAAATGTGTGGCGCATTATGAAGCGCAAAATATGACAACGGAGACCCCGGACTGTTGAGCAACTGAAGTTGTACATCAAGCAAGAATGGGAAAGAATTCCACCTACAAAGCTTCAACAATTAGTGTCCTCAGTTCCGAAATGCTTATTGAGTGTTGTTAAAAGGAAAGGTGATGTAACACAGTGGTAAACATGCCCCTGTCCCAACTTCTTTGGAACGTGTTGCAGGCATCAAATTCAAAATGAGTGAATATTTGCAAAAAACAACAAAGTTTATCCGTTTGAACATTAAATATCTTGTCATTGTAGTGTAGTCAAATGAATATAGGTTGAAAAGGATTTGCAAATCATGTTTTACACAACGTCCCAACTTCATTGGAATTGGGGTTGAATTTTTTGCCAGTAAAAATAGAATGTAATACATTACAATGGATGCATTTGCTGAATAAGTGATAGAAATCCAATGTGATCATTTGCCTGCTAATGTTTTTTTTTCCCCGACCGTAGCAATGAAACATAACGGAAGGCAGCAGATTCCAGTGGACTAATGAAAAAATTAAAATATACATTAATCTTGTCAACGAGCAAAAGATCATAAGGCAGACATCAAAAAGTAAACAGACAAAAGATACTTGCTGCTGACATTTCTTACTAATGTGCTTTGTTAAACAATTAAACAAAAGAGCAACGAGAAGCAGCTTAACAAAAAAAAAATTCTTTGGGTTTTTAGAGATTTTTATTCTCTACAGTACAGAACTGCTGGAGAACTGTTTGCGACAGTTATATTCTTGAATTTGCTTCAACAACTGGATGTAAACCTGTCTACTATGGGCCTGACCTACCAACCAGTCTGCAAACAAAGTGTATTTTCCATCAGTCTGTGAATTGTTAGTGTTTACTATCTCAGTTCCAGCAAGAGTTTGTGAGTAACCAGTGCACATAGCAGAAATCCCAGCTATCCAAACATACTGAGATGCTGCATACGGTTGAAGAATTGACTGGATATGTATGCATCAGTCATTTTTCAGCCTGTCTGCCTGAGGCTAGAGGAGACTGCTCTGGGCTGGGGGGAATTCCCCTACCCCCTACTCACGGCTAATTTGTCTCCTTGCTAAAGACACACCAGGAATCAGTTCCAGCCTCCATTGCTTCAGCCTGGCAGGCAGCTCTGCTCCAGAGGACGTGATACCACACGCTCCCACCACAAGGCTATTAGCACTGAAGTGAGCCCAACCTCTCTGCCAAGAAACACCATACATACAAGCTGCTGGATGAGGCGTGAAGACATAGCTTTGATAGACATACTTTCCATAAAAGAGCCGTCATTTGTCATCATCAGTAAAGTTTATTTGCTACTGATGAAAATGTCATTTGGTGGACGGATGGATGGATGGCATTGGTGGACAGATATATGGATAGATGTATGGATAGATAGAGTGAATAACACAAGTTAAATGCCTTTGTCATAACATTAACTGTGTCATTATAAGAGAATAAAATCGAAATACCTTTTTGAATGTGGAATAAACTTGGATGGAATAAATTACTCTTAGATGGAACAGTACTGGCAATGGTGTTTCACCACTAACCCTTTAAGGACATGCCACATTGTGTTTAAACTTAAATAACTTTACTACCATTTGAGATATCAACAAACTTCAAAATCAACGTAAAACTAGAGAAGTGGAACTTTGTAAGTGATGTATGTCATCACTGTGACATCACTGTGAAACCCCAGGACAGATCCACAATACATCTTCAGTCATCTGCATTGCCCGTCCCTTAGATCAATGCATACAGATCAAAGTTTATTGGCAATTTTTCTTCTACATTTATTTATTTGTATATTTACTTTTGCTTGGTAGCTATTCAAAGGGTTGAATACTCCACCATCATATCTAATCAAAGCAGTGATTTAGCATTTCAAAATGAGACTAATGATACAGCTATAGCAGGTAGCAGCACACCAGCAAGTCCAGTGCAACTTCTGAGAGACTTCAGGCTTTGAAAAGAGAAGATTTTCTTCAAGATGGATGATGAAAACCTATTACAAATGCTTTTTGTGGGCAGTGATGAGGAGGCTGGTGTCACTTGAGAAATGTCAGTAGTGTGATGTGTCTGTATACAGTTTTACAGCAGACATACGATGAGGCATTGACAGACAAAGAGAAACATACACAGTAGAGATTTAAGAGACCATTGCATAATTACAGTGTTTAATGCTTGGACTAACCAATCAAATGGTTATGTTGTGTATGTGTTTGTTTACATTCAGCATGTGTGTTCAGTAACTGGTATTACAGTAGCTGGTTCTCAACATGACCATCATATGGTCCAGATTTTTGCTCCTTAAGTGAATGTATTGGGACAGAGCTAAAATCTGGACCATCTAAGGGGGCCCCTGAAGATTGGTTCGAGAACCACTGGGGTATTGTATCACTATTTTGCAGTTAAAATTATTGAAAGTTATGTCCTTGCAGCCACTTCAACCTTAATTTTTAAAGGGTTAAAAGTTTTATTTAGCCTAGACTTAGGCTTAATCTGGGTCTGGAAATCAGCCTTTAATGTAACAGATATGTGAAAAAAATGTTAAATCCCAAAGATTATCATAGTCAACAACCTTCATAATCCAAAACCTACTATAAAAAAATCTGCGTCACTGGAATTTTTCTAGAAACATAAACCATGAAAGTTGACAAAGACAAACATTTAATTACCTGCATGAGCAAAATTCACTTCCCTCAATAACTTCCAGCAACAACTGAAACCTGTGACATTCTCTGCCTGTCTCTGTAGACATGTTTGCGCAGATGCCAGTGCAACGAGCCAAGGTCTAGCTGCCACACCTGCACAGCTCCGTCCTACTTTATCTTCCACTGCCAGCCTCTTATATCAACAAACAGAGTCTAATCCTCTTAACTTTTCATTTAGAAAAACAGCTCAGACAGTCTGGAACTGCAGTGTTATTGAACCATCATTAGATATTCTCATCTACTGCCTTACTGCAATGCATTAGCAGCATAATTCAGTCTCAGAGAGGTTTTTTTTTGCTGTCTTTTCTCTGACAACAGGCATTGTCTTATGTTTATGAGTGAGGGATGTATTAAGAGGGAATTATTATTGTTTTTTCCCCAGCTTTTAAACCAGTTTAATTTGAAGGTTATTTATGTTGTGTCAAGGTATGACAGGAATGAATTAACACATAAAACACACACACACAGTGCCACTTATACGGAGGAGACAGTCTTGGCTAGGCTGACCTTGAATGTCCTGAGTGGTGGTGGCAGTGACAGAACTGGCACTGTGGTTTATCATGAGTAATTAATGCCTTAGATCTGCTGGGAGAAGCCCACCCCCCCCCCCCCCCCCCACCCCCCCCCACCCCCCGAACCCCCTCCACCCCACTCTTGCCTCATTCTGTCTTTCTTTTCTCACAGGCAAGCTCTCTATCACTCTTGAACTTTTGCACTGGCTCATAATCCAATCGTATTCCACCCACATGTCTTCCCTTGCTGTGATATTCCCTTCTTGTTCTCTAGCTTTGAGCTTACTGTATGAATTTGACCACTTGGTATTCTGCTTGCTCTCCTCTCTCTGTCCCTCTCCCTGTCCTGATTTAATGTTAGCCTTTACAATCCTCTGTAGCTCAAGCCTGTGCGAATGACAGCCTCTTAAACGAATACTACCACAAGGAAAATCCGATTTGCATGATTTTTTACTACACAATGTGCAGCTCATCACCCTAGAAAGGTTTGACTTCTTACTGTATCTTTGATATTTTACTGAAAAGGGATGCACAATCAGCCAAGATCAAAACTGTCAGATTTTTGCTGCAAAAGTGCGATTGACAGCTAGCCAGTTTCTTATTTTGTATTTTGGCTGATCTGCAGTTTTATGACATAAATAACATGAGGCTGTTTTTGAATTCTGCTGCTACACCAATACCAAAATATTGCTGAATAATTATGCATAACTCATTGTGCTAAACTACTAGTTGCCTCTTACTTTATGTTTTATTTAAATAGTTATAGGATTATGTTAAATAAAAGAACTGTTTTGAACACATCCCATCACGGACTGTGAGATGCAGCAGAGCTCTCCACTGAAAAGACTAGGATGCAGCAAGGTGAAGTTGCAAGTGGATGGAAACAGTGCAGTGTCAGCAATGTTATCTGTAAAGGTAGCGCTGCTAACAAGTACACTCTTACAACAGATGGTTCTTCAAAGGTTTTTTAGTAAAGAAGGGGTCTTTAGTAAACAAGGGTTCTTTGCATCATGAAAGGGTTCTTCAGATTGATAGAGAATATGATATATACTTCGGTATAGATGCTACATGGTTCTATACAGAACCTTTTTGAAAATGACTCTAAACGGCACAAGTCAAGCTGGTAACAATGTCAAACTTTTCAAAAAGGTTCTATATAGAACTCTCTATAGCACATTCATGCAGAAATCTGAAGAAACCTTTCATGAGACAAAGAACCCTTTAATCATGCAAATGGTTCTTTTAGTGTTCGTGGTTCTTCATAGAACCATTTTCTTTACTAAAGACCCCTTGAAGAACCATCTTTAAGAGTGACAGGGAATGCTAATATTGATTGATTAGTATGATGACAGTTGTATAATGAGATGATTCTGTGATATTATCTATACCGCATCCTGAACTGAGCAGAGTGAGTGTAGTTAGTTGCTTGCAGGAATAAAAGCTTCCTTTTGTATCTGCAGTCATATATATGTCATGGCAGGTATCATGTGCTGTCATGAGTTGTCATGACAGATTATGTCCAGTAATATAATAATGTTATGTTATCATTCCTGGTAATTGTCATGACAGATCAATGTTTCATGACTTGAGTACTCTTAGCAAAAATAATCATGTAATATAAACTGTCAAGACATCAAACATGACAGTTGCTGGTAATGCTGGTAAACATGACACTGACATTGACATTACAGAGCAAAATCTGTAACAACTCATTACAGTCAAGCTTGTAACAATGTCAAACTTGTGACATCTGCCATAACATGCTTAAGTGATGCAGCAGGGCTCATGTAAAATGTCACTAAGAACACTTTATTAGAAACCCACAATTAACAATTCACTAACCCTTCATAAGTGGCCATAGAAACATCCAAAACCCCAGCAGCACCACTGTGCCTCAATCACTCAAGTTTTAAAGAAAGCAAATGTCAAAAGATTTTATTTCAAGTAGTTGAATAATCTGGATTATTTCTATTGGTCCATTCATCATGAAGTGTTGACACATTGTAAAGGAAAGATTTTGAAATTATGTCAAAATATAAAAATCTGAAAAATGGAAATGCATTTTTAAAAATAGCTACTATACTTATTTGACTTAGAAAATCTAAATATATGACTAAAACAAGTATGCTCATGTAGTGCTGTCAGAATTTTAAAGCAAGCGTCCTATCTTTTATTGGCTTGGACATCATTTGTGTGCAATTTTCAGGTGTTTCAAATAAAATGTGTTGGAAGAGCACCAAATGAGCTGCATTGTTAAGTGGTTTAGGAGCACTTGGAGTCTACTGTCTGGCCTTTCTAAGGTTCAAGTGTGTTGCAGCCAACAGCTTTTATTCTGACACCAGGCCATTGACCTAGCCCCCAAAACTGGCACCTGAAGCCACGGTCATTCCCCTCTGCTGCCCAGTGCCACCTGCATCCTCTACCCTTCATCTATGGCGCCAGCTGTTCCTCCTGACCCCTCCTACTGCAGCTGATCTCAGAGGAGTGCGTCCAGCAATTGGCAATGAAGCCACTGGGATCCTGGCCAATAAAGAGAATGATGGGGCCAGCCCATAATTTCCCTACTGCTCTTTTCACAGCATCTATGGCCAACTTTCTCTCTGCTTATTAGTGTTGATAATTTGTCTCTCTTGGATGGAGAGAATCAAAAACACAGATTATATGATAGTGTGCAGTTGTGCATATATCTTGCTGTGCCTTCATGATAAATCCCATTCATCGGATGCATTTGTTTACTTTCTAACTGTTGATGTGACGTGGGATAATCCCACAAAAACCACAATCTGACCAAAAAGGAATATTTTCTATGCATCTAATGCAGACCCAAAGCCACAGACAAGATCCTAATCTCGTCAAGCAGTGTAAAAGTGTGCTTAGGTGTGTGAGTGTGTTTCTGTGTTTATGTGGCAGCAGGGACGCGCAAAGAGCGGGCACATTTTCATATTCAACAGATACGGGCAGGTGAAAGGCCAGAACCGCATGACTGCATGAATAAACATTGTGTGTCTTGTCCTGGCACAATTATTCCCAGCAAGCAAATGGTCTGAGTGATGCGGTCCCTGAGTGCACCCTGAGCCAATGGAGCGCATAGGAAATTGGGTTTTCCAATTGGTGAAAGCGATCACAGAGGCCCAGCGGACTGAGAAAGCACCAGATCTTTTTTGGACTATGTCACTGTGGACAACCTATTATTTTACATTTCGCTGATCATGCCAATTCAAATATGGGGCAGGCCTAAATACTGTGATTCTGTGTGTTAATCAGAGCTAAGCAGTAACAAGCTGTTAAATGCATGAACAGATCAGCTTGTTTAAAAGATTTGCTACAAAAGAAATTTTAAATACTGTATTCATGGAATTCACACAGAGAAGTTTTAAAAAGATAAGGGTCCTTAGAATGAAAAACCTAAAACTAAAAAGGCAACAGTTTTAACAACAAACAAATCTCATGCTGACAATGTCATTTTACATCCAATTTCATTAAAATCTGCCACTCCAGTTTACACATTGCAGGGGGCTTGCCCCCTGACACTTTAAGATTCCAAAATACAGCCTTAGCTTAGTTAAGCTTTCAATATTATGGTGACTACACCATTAACTACTTGGAACAAATAAATTTGACATTTTTTATAGACTATAATTTAATCTTAATGTAAACTCAGACCATTTAAACTAAAACTTATTTAAAGATAAACAGCATAAACATTTCAAATTTATCTTATCTCTCTTGAAAAGATGAGCCTGTACCTTCAAATATTCAATTCACACAGTAACTATAATTCCATCTCCAGGGAAACCAATTTCACAGTTCTGGGATCTGGAATAGATCTCCATGATATACTGTGAATTCATAAATAGTCAAATGAAAATAACCATTATATCATACATGATGTGTTATTTGGGTATTTGTATGAAAACATTCCCAAATAATGTCATGAAAACTGAGCTGCAGCTCTACTCACAAACAAATGTCAAATATCACATGATGCATTTTGATAACCCAAGTGACTTATTTGAAAAATCTGAGACTTGGCTCATCTGTTTACCCTTTAGATTGAAATTCATGTAGGCAACATGCTCAGCTATCCAATAATTTCACGGTCCCTCTCCAGCAAGCACTGCACAAAGCATAAAACAGCAGACACACTAAATGTTAAATTGGAATTCTCTGCAGAACTATGTCTGAAATGTCTGCAAAAGGGAGGCACATGTGTCTTGTGCACTAACAGCCGCAATGCATACTAATGCATCATCATGCAGCAGTGTGCCGAACTGACTCAAATAAACACTCATCAACCTTTGACCTGAGCTACATGTTCTCTGTACATAACCGCAAAAGGCTGGTAAAATGACAGGACTTACGAATGTCCCATAATCGCAATGAACATTTGTTTCAAATGTTGAGATTTGAATGTACATATCTTAAAAAGAGGAGAACACTCTGGGCATGCAATGAGGAGACCGTGACTTGAAAGTCTATGAAGTTATTTAACACAAATCAACATAAAATCTACATTCTAGTCTCATACTGTGAAGATAATGATATATCTGCTTTAACATTATTAATCAGTAGTACATAAGAATTTGGGTTCATCTGGGTATAATCAGTATACAGTACTGTGCAAAGACCACCCAGCATTTGTTTGGTTTTCTGCCAAAACGCTCACTAAGAACAAGATTCATTCATTTTCACTGTTAGAAAAAAAAACAGAAACATATGTAACAATAAGAAAAACACAGGCCTCAAGAACCAGATATTAATTTCAATATTTAATGTCAATTCTTTGCCTTTATTGCAGCTTCCATTCTTGTCAATTTTTCATGTCTAAAGTTCAGTCTTAGAAGTTGGTGTCATGTTGTGCATGTCACAGTCTAAGTAATCTCAATTACAAATTTAGTCTCATCAGTCCATACACTCACCATCTAAGCCTCCTATCCTTCTGGGTCATGGGGATGCTGGAGACTATCCCTGTACAGGTCATGAGTCCATCACAAAGCAGACACACAAACACACACAGTCACAAGCATCTCCAGTTAGCCTGACTGCATGTCTTTGGACTGTGGGAGGAGACCAGAGCACGGTTGCTCTCATCAGTTATACTATTTCCCAGTAAGGAATTCTTGACAGCTAGACATCCTTTCAGACCCCCAGTGTTGGGTTGTCATCTCCTAGTGGAAAGATAGACAGAAACAATGGTGGATTTTTTTCAGTTCAGTTCAAGAGTAGATTTACTCCTCCCTCTCAAAGATCTGTTCATTTGATGGTGGCAATTTTTGGTGGTCTACCAGGTCATGCACAGTTGTTAGACATTTTATTACATTATTGTACTGCAGTTTTGGAAACTCTCTTTATTTATTTATTGTATCATTTTGCCCTTTCTGTCCTTCCTTATGTAAATGGGTTATCTTTTAGATGCACATAAAGAAGAAATTTGCAAGGTGTGTTTGGGCAAATGTCAGTGTCTCTTTGCAATGTAACAAAGTCAATGAGAGTTTTGGGAATAACTTTTTTGGCAGGGTGCAGCTGCAACTTTTTGTGGTTTTAAGAGGGGAAGGATGGAAGAATAAAAGTAGCATAACAATAAAGTGTGGGCAAATTAATTACTGATAGTTTTCTTTTGTATTGCAGTTGCTGTTTATCTCTCACTAAGGTTTGTTTGACCTTTATGTTATCTTTTTAAGTCCTAGGTGTTATATTGCAGAAGGATAAGCGGCTTAGAAGATGTGGTAATTTCCCTTAGTCAATCTATATCTATATATTTTTTATTTATGTTTCTTTATCTATATATGTAAATGTCTGTATTTCTGGATTATTCAGGGAATTAATTGTGTGTAAACTTTACACCAATGTGTAATGAGACCATGGGAAAGGCCCATAATGTCTTGCTGTGCATAATACTGAGATGCGAACTAAATACAGTGTCCAGTCAATAAGACTTAGCCACTCTCCCTTCTCCATCTCCCTGCACTCACACACCTCTGAAAAGTCTCTGTCTTGTGGGAGTAGAAAGTAATAGGATTGCTCAATTAGGTGCCAAATGGCTTTCTGGGGACCAGTATTTTACCTCTAATGCAGCGTAAAGCTGAAAAAGGGTCACAGAAGCAAGATTCCCTGTCAGTAGCGGACATAAGCTTCATATTACACTGATTTTATCACCGCCACAATTCAACACCAAGACACACTGACGCAATATGGGATCTTCCGTATCTCAATAAAAAGCACAATATCAGGTCATTGTGTGCTTAGTTGCAGCCATTATGGCAAAGTCAGGCATATCTGGGGATGGAAGTGAATGAGAATGAACTTCATTGACATGCAGCTCCTGCATACCTGTCTGAGGACTGGTCAAGACTGAAATTGGCTGGGCTGCACGCTGGACCACAAGAGTGGAGATCCATCCTAAAGTCAATTTGCAGCATCATTTCCTGGCCAGGCACCCCGGAATACCTTGGCTAGGCCCAGAACAGGCACACAAAGGAATAACTCAAATGCAGACAAAAGACCACATCAAATAGAAATTGAATAGGTGCTTCTCAAATTGTCCTTGTGCTACATATTACTTATTTCAATGAAACCTTAGCCCAGTGAGCTTAAGGTGAGACTGTGGCCAAAATGAAAAATGTAACCATTGCCATATCCACTGTAAACATGCCTATTCAATGCCTAACACAGGTTTGCAGTGGTCTCTAAAGTAGGATTTTTCCAGTCTGAAGACAAGGAAAACACCCTTCTAATGACATATCTGGAAAGTGGAAGTACATTTTGAAAAGCTACAACCACTTTGGGGTGGGTACTTGGAAGTATTTATTTTTCTTTTAGAAAGATACCAGATATCCATCCATCCATCCATCTTCTAAGCCGCTTCTCCATCAGGGTCGCGGGGGGATGCTGGAGCCTATCCCAGCAGTCTTTGGGCAGAAGGCAGGATACACCCTGGACAGGTCGCCAGTCCATCGCAGGGCAGACAGACAGACACTCACTCACACCCAGGGGTAATTTAGCATGTCCAATTGGCCTGACTTTGGACTGTGGGAGGAAACCGGAGAACCCGGAGGAAACCCACGCAGACACGGGGAGAACATTCAAACTCCACACAGAGAGGACCCTGGCCGCCCGGCCGGGGAATCGAACCCAGGCCCTCCTCGCTGTGAGGCGATAGCGCTACCCACCACGCCACCGTGCCACCCAGATACCAGATATAGCCAAATATCCTATTGCATCCATATAACTGTGGTAATTTCTTTGTGGCAAATCATTGTCATTTCTAATAGCCACTAACCAAAGCCCAGCATATTGTTTTTGAAAAAACAAAATGGAAAAACAACATTTTTATAGCACACGGTCTTATTTATAAAGATAAGAATGGCACTTGTCTTTCATTTGGATTCGCTTGGAGGGCGTGTTAACCAGTACACCACCCAAACACTTTAGTTCTGTCATTGGCCTCTTCATATTTTCCACATTGGTAATTATTTTTACTTTATATTTGTTGAATGAAAAAGCTAGCCTTTTTGAGGAAAAGGAAGTGAGCTAATAAATGCTAGCTAGCGCAACGTATGATATATGTATTATATATCACTGGTTACGTTAGCAGTCAGGATTAGTTGAGCGCCACAGAGATTCACAATAGTTATATGACTTATGTGTAGGGCATGCTGTGTACTGTAGTGATAGTACATTGACAAAAAATGTAAAATTGTGAATTCTGTCATAGGAGACCAAGTGATCCACTCCTGTACTACAGAATACTGCATAGCTTGGCAATAGCATATTAACCAGTTTTAAACTGAAATGCCTCTTTAACATTTAAATAAAGTTTTCTAATCACAGAGCTACATCAGAATGCATCAACTTCAATACCAGTATTAAAGTTATAAACAATTGATGGTAAAAGAGATTTACTGCAATGAAACGTGGCTCATGCACTGCAATATTTAAAGATCAGAGTGTTTCCTCTGAAATCATGGTGTCTCCACAACAGACATGTACCCTATCTGTCGCGCAGATTACTGCTATTACAGTGACAGTCTGGATGTTTGAGCAGAACATCCCCACTTCACACTGTTTGTAACATGTTGTTAGGAGTTCCTCACAAAGGCCTGTCTTTGTGCTCTCCCTTGCAGGCAGTTATTTAATCTTTACATATGATGACAACTCCTTCCTGGGAGAGGTTCAGTACCCATATAGCATTCAAAACTCAACCATACTTGAGATTTAGCTATGTGAAAATGCATTCCTGTTGATGTCTCTGTAGACGTCCCTTCAAAATTTTACCCAACCACCTACACATGCTTAAATTCCTCTCAGATGAGAGGCAGAGCAAACATCAAAAGTCGTCTACTGCATGTTCTCCTGTGGCGTGGATCTGGCATGCCAAGATCAATAACTCTCAGACATGTTTGTGAAACCCAAAGGACACTCAAGATTCCTTGAAACTACAAGGGAGTCCAGGGGCTCCAGAAGACCCTCCTTTATCCTCTGTAATTTATTTGCAGTCTAACGCAGGCCTACTCTTAATATACTGGTCCTTGAAAAAGTCAATAGAGACATTGAGTTGTGATGCCATTTTCAGGGTCAGGGGTTAGCACCATATAAGTAGTTCAGTGGTTCCCTGCCAACTCCAGAATGTGAATATGGATAAAACACCTATTTATACGATTTTGATATAAAGTTATTCATGATGTGAAAAGAAATTGTATTGTCATTGATGCTACTGATGTGAAATGATGCATTGCTAAGAATCTTACTGGCTCAGATTTCTTTATAGTGACAATGATGGGAACCACAATAACTACAATGCATATATAGGCATTTGATTTATTATATTTACTATATGTTGAGAACAGTAAAAGAGTGGTAAATCTGTAATGTTTTGTAAATAGGGGTAAAATGTTCTTTCTGGACTTTTTGGCCTAACAACACCCTGCATGTACCTCTCTGTCATAGCTTTTCAAACCTAAAAACTCAGTCAAATTTTTTGTAGGACAATATCTCGGACATCAGGCAACATATTCAATTTCACCTAATAACTTTCTCATGTAACTTTTAGAAGCATTAAAAACTTCATATGTTTAGTTTCTATGGTTGAAGGGAAATTCCACCAATTTATCAAAACCTTTGCTTAATTAAATGAATAAATATGAATAAATGAATTACTTCCCATGTAAACAAAGTCATTCAGACTAGTTTGATACATTGTAGGGAAATTCTCAAGTCAGAATTGTTCACAGTAGTGGTGATAAGAACCAGACGTCCACGTCTAAAAGCTCTCATGCAAAATGATTAAGAATATGTTGACTGGGGTCTATGAGATTGTTTTACAATACATTTGGAAAGGTTTTGGCTTAAAACATACCAGGGTATGGTGGTACATGCAGAGTGTCATAAGTCAAAATAATCAGATTTCCAACTGTTTTTTATCAACATTACATATGAAGCTCAGAAGACACCTGTAGGCTCACTGATCATTTTGGAAAGTAAATAAAATATCTGCACTTTTGCTTTATTAAACTTCACAACCCTTGGTTTCTATCAGCACACCAACATCACACCAACAACAAGAAATCTTAGCTGGTAAATTTCTCACCATCTCACCACGTCACATCAAACCACTCTGAATTTTACGCTCTGATTTATATCTTAATGATTTCCTAGTTACAATGGTGGTAACAGGAACCAGAGGTCACAGTTACTGTAATGCATTTCAAAGCATTTTATCTGTATAAAATGACCAGTGAATTTACAAGTGCTTTTTATGAATATTGTTAATAATAATAAAATCTACAAAAAAATCTACAAAAATAACATTTTCGTTGGGTTTTGTTTAATAAGAAAACATTAAAATTATCATAATATCTGGAGTGTCAGGCAATGTTTTAGAAACCATTTCTATGCTGTAGCTTTCAGAGTCATGAAACACTATGAATGTCTTGTTCTTCTCACCATGACTGGGATCAATTTTGGCTCAGTATGTTTTTTTTAGAATGGTGCGTTTCACAATTAAACCACTCTGAATTACTGTGTTTACATATAAATTATTAAATTGTGCAGATTTCCCCCTTAATAAATGCCAAACTTAGTTTTACTCCACTGTCAACATTAGACATGACTGATAAGCCTTGCGTGAATATAAGCCAAAATGTCTTGTGTCAAAGTATTCCATATAATATATGCATTAAAACTGCATTACCAAAATCTCAGTACACCAGCATATTTTTGAAGCAGCATCATCCATTACATTATTTCAGTATCAGCAATGTATTTAAATAAATGTAATAATGAATTTCTATGTGACATTGCCTCACGTTGGATGGATTAAACTCATACATAATGGGTTGTGTACATGTAATCCATCTGTGGCTACCACATTCTAGATGAGACATGCATTTATACTGTCAAGTTATGCTGATTTGTGTGCCTAAGAATAATGTGCCTAAACTGCAGTTTATGAGATAAACATTCAGAAAAAAAAATCTCAGTATTGAGTTCTTTTAAAGCTTAGATTACTTTTCACACTGATGATGGAATGTTGTATTAAAAATCAGCCTTGAAGGGCACACCATGGTCTCTGTTCATCTTCAGAATAACAACTTAAAAGGTTCTGAATATAAAAACACCCCAAAAATATATATTTTTGAAGTGAACAAAAAAGGAATAGAAGGGCGAATATTGAAATAACCTTACCTCATGCATATTTCAGATCTCATCAATACCTATGAATAAAAGAGGAATTCCAAGCTTTTTGATCTTTATGAAAGCCTGTGAAGGTGGATGATGTTCCCTCCCTGCTATCTCCACAGTGTGACTGTACCTAACCCACAACTGTCCTCAACAGCCCCTGGATAAAAGAGCAGAACAGAGAAAGATGCAGATAATCTCCTTTAGGTGACCTTCATTGAGAGGGGGGTGAGAAAGCTGTGAGAGAGGGATCTCAGGTGTTTGGTGTAACCATACTCCCACACACAGAAAAACTAGGACCATTTCTGCAAAGTCTGAGCATCTTGGCAGCCTGAACTTGCTCTGAGCCTGATCCTCCAGCTATGGCTCAGTCAAAAAGGCAGTTTTGGCTTTGTCAGGTTTTCGTCTTCCAGGAGGCAGGAATACAACAGCACTGATGGATGGCTTGGTGCAGTTACTTTTGATGTAGCATTTGTTACTTTGTTGGAGCTCAAAGGAAGATCATAACAAAACACCACCAGGTCTATCTAACCAATAAAAGCAGTAATGCAGAAATAATAACAATGTTGTCAAGGAATTAAAGTAACTGCTGCTGTTGGAAGAAAACCTTGTATCTATCTCGTATCATTTTTCAGTTTTTGACATAATTTGAAAATACCTGTTGCCCTTTACAGGCCACAAACTGGTTGTCCAGGGGCTCAATGTAGGCACTGTGGTTCAATTTAACTGTTAACTCAACCAAAGGACCCATTTCTGTGTAATTAAAACACCACAGAGCCTCCTCCAGCTTAAACCACAATGTTGTACGCAGTCCTCATTGAAGGCTACAATGTCTACAATGAACACGACATCTAGCATCATTCACATACAGACAGAAACGAGATTCATCTGATCAGATAACACATTTCCAGACAAGAACAGTCCAATTTTTGTGTGTCTTCACCCACTGTAACCAGGTAACTTCATGAGCAGAAGTGAACAAAGGCCTCCTGCATGCCACTCCATGTGTTCATGGTATGCAGTTCCCTGTAGAGTGTTCTTTCAGAAACTGGTTATGAAGGACGTGTGTTGACTTCTAAAAGAAATTCTTGCCTGGAAGCGATTTTTATTCACAAGCTGTGAAACATGATGGCGGTCCCTGTCTGTCAGTTTCGTCTTTTGGTCACAATTCTGATGAGAATTTCCTGTACAGTGCTTTTAGACCTGTATGACCATACGTTTCGATACACCTGCAAATTCAGCTATTTCCTTCACACTGTGGCCTTTGATACACTCAAATGCATCATTAACTGCTTTGAGACCCATTTCCACACATAGAATGAGACATTCACTGCACTGTACCACCTCTTCTCAATCTATGAATCCTGCTGCACACCCCCAGATATTTCTATATATGTACATAGGACACATAGGTGCAATCTGCATTTCTACAATTACAATTTTCAAATGTACTCCTCTGTACTATTGCACAACCTTTTCCCTTTATCAGAGGTGATTCCATAAAATGGCTAGTAATGTAATCAAAACCATGATATGCAAGTGAGGCTACATGCTATGAGGGCTCAGCGACATCCATCCATCCATTTTCTAAGCCGCTTCTCCCTCAGGGTCGCGGGGGGGTGCTGGAGCCTATCCCAGGTCACCAGACAGACACAGACAGTCACTCACACACTCACACCCAGGGGCAATTTAGCATGTCCAATTGGCCTGACTGCATGTCTTTGGACTGTGGGAGGAAACCAGACAACCCAGAGGAAACCCACGCAGACACGGGGAGAACATGCAAGAGAACATTCCGCACAGAGAGGACCCCGGTCACCTGGCCGGGGAATCGAACCCAGGCCCTCCTCCGCTCAGCGACATATTAAAATGATTATTTAATGATCATAATCTTTTTATTTTAAAAATCCACACTCATATGACATACCTGTACCCACTACAGGCCCGCTTTTCTGCTTTACCCTATATTTTTAGCAGAATAAATGAAAGTAATTTATAAAATGATATTTAATAACATTAAATAGAGCAACTTCTGCATTATATTTTCAACCTCACACTCCTGTGAGATCCTACTAATGTAGGTCAGGGCTGCCACTATCTTAATGTATACTCATCAACCTAGTGAAAGCACTTTCAGTTCATGAAAAGCTTTTATTTGCTAATGTTGCTGACGTGTTACCAGCATAACATTTTTTCACAAGGAGGTATTGTGAGTTGGTGATGCCCATTTGAAGATGTTTTTTTCTGTTGTCATAAAACAAGGCAACACCATCTTCAAAATTGCTACTACTGCATCAAATCGGTCCTCACTTCCATTAAATATGGTCATAAGATTTACGAGCCAAGGTCACTGAATATGGAGAGTGTGCTGCAGAGTGGTTATGAAAATCAGCCCTTGACTGCTGACTGGCTGGTATAAATGACATGATGAAATGCATTTGCTCTGCCCGTGCCAGGGGGCCAACTAATTAGCCTGCTAACACTATCTTCATTGCTTGGCTTAGTTTCAGAAAAGTATATACTGTCAGCTCCCATGGGGAGGTAGCTTGAGTTGTCTTGTAGCGTCTTGATGTTTCATCTTTTAACAAAAACCATAAAGCCATACAGTCTGGCGTTAAGAATAAAGTAGGAATGAAATATGGACAGTACTGGGTAGATTAGTGCTCAATAAAAAGTGTACACAATGTCAAGCATTGCAGGCTCTTTAGTGAAGGTGTCACTGATTGAGTGGTGGCTGAGGTGAGTGATGAAAATGGGTGTTGTGGCATTACCATTATTCACTCAGGAAAAGACCCTCTGTTCTAAAGTATCAGATCATGCCTACAGTTAATCTTCTCAATCAGCAAGTGTGATGGACTATCAGCCTCTTTCTCTCATTCACACACAAGAACACAAACACTGAGTGCAAGTCAGATAGAAAAATAAAGAGAAGTGCATTTTCTGCTCACACTCCTGTTACCCCACAGCTGCACTAGATAAATCATCAGCGACTGTCAGGGAGTGTGGAGTTCGCGCCTGCCGGAGCTGGCTGCATTTATTTGAGTGTGTTTATGCAGTGGTATGTGTAGGCCAGACTAAACATGTTACATGGAAAAGAAAGTGAACCATTGAATTTGCTTGACTCAAATGTGGACACTATTTTCCACATGAACAAAATATATTTTTCAGGCCTACTTCATACCAGTATTTGTGTGAATGTAATTCTGTCTCTGTTTATTTACTTTTGTTTGTGTTACACATTTTATTCATTTGGAAATTACACATTTGAAAATTGTCATTGCAACTGTTGCAAGGTTTGAAAAGTTTATAGAACATTGGAAAATTTTCATTCAACTTATTGAAAAGCTGTACTGTACACTGTTAGAAATAAAGGTGCTCTGCAAGTACATTTTTGTTTATCAAGGTACAAATAATGTAAATGTACCCTCAAAGGTACAACAGTAGTTTTAAGGTCTAACTGTGTCCCTTAAATAAATTTTTCTCAGTGGACAAGTACATATTTGTATCTGTTCAAAACCTAATGTTTTAAAAAAGAACAATAAAATAAAAGGCTTGGAGACAAGACGGGGTGTATAGAGTCAAAACAAATGAGAAAATACCATTTCAATGGATTATAGCACAGTTATATTCCTAACTAAAGGGACTGAGATGTACCTTTGAGGGTACCACCCCAGTGACAACAGAGGTACTGCCCCAGTGACAGTTTCATGCCTTTATTTCTGAGAGTGTACAGTTTGCACTTTGACTTGTGAGATAGCATTAAGTTTCTGTTTTAAAATGCTACGTTACCAAGCTGGACTTTTACTGTGCTCGAGTGAAGGGAAATATTAATGTTCCGACTTATAAATTGCTCTGTAACAGCCTGACAAGGTCCTATTTTAATATGGAAATCAGTGACTCATGACATATGTGCTTTTTAATATAGCAAACAAAAACAGGTTAAATATTCACTGGACCTCCTTCTTTTCTTTTTTCATTGTGGTGGTCATATCTTTCAACACGCATCTGAACAGAGTGAAGTCATAATTACAAGTTAACCATCTGGTATGTACAACCTTCCGATGAGCATCCGAATGCAAAACATTATTGTAGCTAATCAAATGTAGGCAGGTTGTTAATGACAGCAAATTTTTCCCACCATGCTAATGTTAATTGTAATGTTAGTAAACTGTAATGTTAGCTCAATTATATGACAGTATATTACCTCCGATTTTAATAGTTTTTGCTTTGACACACATACGAAATAAGTGCCATTTGAAGTTTATTAAACAATCAAATTTTAGGCATTTTAACAAAAACAGTCATTGAATGTGATTTTGCCAGCGTTTTTGAAAGTGTGTGCAACCTCACAACAGCTGCTATGAAAGAACACATTTGTTGGGCGAGCATGGATAAGGCAACTGTAATAAGGCACCAAGGTATATTCAGCTAAGACACTGCTTCTGTAGCAAACTGGCTTTGGTTCATTGTGCCAACAGTGTCCTACCATCACTATAACTGGCCACACTTTCATTAAATGTGAAGGTTAGCAGTGTCGCTTGCTTCTTTATGGATGTAGTACCCCACTAAACCAAGTATGCTGGGCAAAGACACTGCTGAATGAGCATTACCAACTCACCATAGGATGAATGACCTGTCACAGAGGCCCATATGATGTAAAAACATCCTCATTTATCTCTCTCTTGCTCTCTTACAAATGCACACACACACATAGCTAACACTCAAGGGAGCCATTGTTGATCCATTTTCTCAGGCCCCCACATACTGGAAAGGTCTGTATGTGTATTCTGGGTCTCGTCTTTGCACCCTGGTATGGTGAGCTCTGGTCTTTTGTAGCAGGCCAGCGCCACCACCCCAGCAGCCAATGGCACCACGGAGAGGCTTATTCATGTCACAGATGAGTAATCGAGTGAAACTCACTCACTCCCTGCTCTGCAGAGAGGACGTTTTCTTCTCTCTCACTCCTTTTAAATCCAATAAGACAAAACCACATTCAGTGATTTCACCATCATGTCTCTGATCAAAGAGCTGCTTTGGGGAAGCACACGTTTATATCACTATGACAGGCTACCTCAGGGGCATTTTTACGGAGGTTTCTGAATGGAAGTGAGTAAGCTTTACTCAGTATCAACAGAAATCAGCTCAAGCGGGGGTACTGGGTTTAATAAACTCAATGAATTTAATTTATTCAGAGTCACCAGGGTATTAGATATACAGAACAGAATCATTTGTACATAGAGGTGCACTTTAAACATTTACAGATTCTCACAGTTAATCAGTGGAAAGAGGTCCATCAGTGGAAAGAGTCCAAAATATGATCACCATAGGTGCTAAGAACATCCAGCCAGCAGTGGTCCTGACCACTGATGAAGGGCTAAACAGAAAACCAAAGTAAATGGAAAAAAGACATTCTTGGAAAAAGTTGAGCTACCACAAGGTGTGCCAACAAAAAGCTATTAATAATAAAGTGACCAGCAAGTGTAGTGCATACACATGTCTAAAATATGACAAAAACAAAAAACAAAGCAGTAATACTTGATCCAAAAGCCATTAACAAAACTGCATTCACACAATCATACTCAGCAGCAATTGTTTCCATGTTGCGCAGCAGGTTACTTTAGCGCTGCCTTTAGCAGCAGATGCTCTGCTGCCACAGCAGAGGAAGAGGGGGCTCAGACAAAGGGGTCACACAGTGGGCTGAAGAGAACCGAAGCTTTGATCCAGCTCCTGCCCCCGGGCTGTGTTCTGCTTGTGCACAAAGCATTACCATAATTGATCTGCCTGCTTTTTTTTAAAGGGGTTTCTTCTCCCACCGTGCATCAGGTTTCTGTGGCGTTGCCATGCCTTTGAAGTACAAGTGTGTGCCACATTCTGTTGCATTCGAGCATTGCACATCTCAGCGGTAATGTGCCTTAATGTCTGAGTGAACACACTGATTTATTTTTATTATTATTTTTCTTCTACATTTACTAAATGGCTGTGTCTAGAAGGTGATACAGTGTTAGAGTAAAGGGCCCCTGACAGGACTTGGGACTGAATGCTACACTCGTTAAAAAAGGTCCTATATAGAACCATGAGCACTCAAAGAACCATTTTTATGCTTATATATATATATATATATATATATATATATATATATATATATATATATATATATATATATATATATATATAAAGCATGAAATGGTTTTATATAGAACTCAAGAGAACAAGTGCATGTGATCCTAATATTTCAATGAGTGTATGTGGTTGGCAGCCCTCAGGCTTCCAGCCTGCTACATCACTGAAATAAAACTAAATACAATGGCAGTAGCAAGAAGAAGTGAGTATAACAACCTTTAAATATGCAGGATGTGTTGCAGACAATTCTCACTCTGGCCATGGCTCACTAAGAACATTATTCAGTTTTTATATAGCAACAACAATAAATAATGTAAGGTTTTTATTTGCTTTACTGCTGAATGTGCATCCAGGGAATGCTGGCCTGGCCGTTTAATTTAATGAACAAACTAATGAATATTCTTGATAGCTTAGTTATGCTTGCGTGTCTAGCTTTGGTTTGTCCTTAGCTTTCTTGTAGTACATTCTTCTGATTTGAGCAAAGGGACATGGTTTTGTTAAAGCTATATAGGTGGGACAACCCACATCAGTCTTGTGATTGGTGAGGATACTGCTTATGCAGGCGCTACCCAAGATTAGGAGTGCCCAGTTTACATCAATAGAGGAGAATGTTGGCAAAATACATTGGCCATTTATTGAGCATTGGAAAGTTCCTCATATGATATGCTTGTACATGTATATTGTGTGCCCACAAAAGCAAGATTAACCTACGTAGAAAGAAAAAGGCCTTTGAAAGCCTGGTCTCAAAGACGTTTTAGGATCTTGGCCTTGACTCATGTTTGCTTTCATTTGGACTTAGCCTTGACTTCTCTAATGTACGTTCATGTAATAAGATTTATTTAGAGTAATTTTGGACCATTCGGACCCCTTCAAGTCCAATGTTCAGACAGCACAAAGAAAAATCATAGAACTAAATCACACTGCATTGTCCTTCAGTGCTCTTTCAACCTTTTCTGCACATCAGGCTCATATACAGTGCACGTGTGGGTTGGCTTCAGACTGGTTGAGATGCAGCAGATACAGCACCTCTGCTCCTCAGCTCATCTAGCAGCAGCAGCCCTGATCCCCACTCTCTCTCTACTGAGCGTGTGAGCTGCTGGAACTCTGTTGTTCCTGCTAACAGGCAGAACAGGGCGCGTTAATACACCAGACATGCATTATTGATGGAAGCAAGGAGCTGATAAGCTCACAGTGGCCACAGGCTTCTCTCCCCTCACACTGGGCCAATTAAAAGTGGCCCAATTCATGGCCTCATAAAGCCCTGGGTTGTTGAGAGGGATGATTGCTGTGTACATACAGGAGGAAGAATAAAGCCATATACAGTATATACACACACTCACGTGCAGACTAACCTGTCTGAACAAACACACACAGTGTACTGTCACTATTATAAGAAAATTATTGCTTTATGTTTTCTACAGGACTGTGCCAAGGTATTTGTAAAGACATTTATCTGGACTGTAATCTTTTATTTGTTCCAAAACACCACAACATAAGAGTATTTTGGTCATTGTCATTTCCAAAGCACTTCTTGAGGAAACACAGTATTACCATCAACACTTATATTGGCTAATTAATCCTTCTTTAAATTATTTTAGGTGGTGTAATTTAACAAATAAATACTAAAAAATAACACACAATGTTTGAAATGCTTGGAGTCAGTCTTTCTATGATTTACTGCATTTGAGTACCCCTCATTTATTGATTTATTCATTACTCATTTGTTCAAGTTATTAATTTTTCAGGAAATGTATCAGGAGATTAGATATAAGATAATCCACTTGCATAAGGAAGTAGAAAATGGGTCCTGGTAGACCACCAAATCAGTCAACATAAAACAGACTTTTAAACTTTCATCCTTGTAAAATCAAGCTTGATTCTTGCTTCAGATCTGTTTCTGTCCATTCTTCCACTGCAAGAAGACAACCCAAGAAAGAACAAAGGCTGGCCATTTCAGAGGACAGACTTCAGGTTTATTGAATGTGTTTGGTATCACTTGGATTGTAGGAAGCAGAAAATGTAACTAAATTGTAAGACTGAACTTTTGAGATGTAAAAAATATCAGTGCAGATTTCTTTGAGAAACTGAAAGCAAGTCCCTTGAAAAGAATGGAAGCTGTAATAAAGGCAAAGCATGGACATACTGAATACTGAAAAAATGATACTATAGTTATACTTAAGGCTTGTATGCAACTTTCTGTTAAGTATACGTTTACTGTGTTTTCCTGATGTTAAAAAAATCAAATATCTCAGTCTGGTGGTCTCTGACATTTGCAGAGTACTTTATATATACACTGTAAAGGAAGCAGTGGGCTTCCACATGGATACACATCCATATGGAAGCTGATGAGCCTCCAGGATAAAGCAGAAAACCATAAAGGCATTAAAATGCATTATATATACACTGCACATTTATACGTTTTCCATACTATCCAAAACTCTCATCGCCATCTATACCTCTCGTTGACACACCTAGTGTGGGATGAGTAAGCAGTATTCCCAGCAGACCCCTGTTACTCCTGACACACACGCTCTGTTGACAGCCCCAGCATGGCCTCTGACCCCGCAGGACATTAGTGAGGCAGTGGGGTTGCTGGAGATGGGACTACCAGAGCTGTAGAACAGATTCAGAGACAGGCATCTCATGGGGGCTTAGTGCTGTTCAGGGAGCACGGGGGCTGCAGGAGGGACGTGGCTGGAAATCAGTGTGTGTGTGTGTGTGCATGGCCTAGGTGCCTGTTATTTGTGGAAAACTGCATAAATCATGGAGGGTCAGGGAGCCTTGGTGGCCATTATGGAAAGCTCCTCAGAATCACGCCCGGGGCCGGATTAGACGTCCTGGGAAGGGGAAGGGGTCTCAGTGAGGTGAGCAGAGAGGAAGCATAGGCCTGCACCAATCCTGTCTGTAATACGGTCACTATTTCAGTCTCAGTGTGTTGATTAGGTACATGTGCTCCTACTGTGGCTTTGTCTCTGGGAAAGGCGCACGGTGAGAAAAGCTAATAATGGCACTTTCCCCCCTGGAGGGTGTAAGTTTAACCATGGTTCCAAGCAATGATCTCAAATGCTTTTAAAATTTCATGAAGTTAAATTGCTTGTCATTCTTCAGGGTGAATAGCAACTGTGAGGGCTGCTTAAAGGAGTGCTGAGCCTGGCGGTGGCGGCACAGTTTCAGTTTCATCAGCCATGTTTAAAACAGTGGTTAGACAAAAAAAATTACATTTCCACAGTTTTCTCCTTACCCCAAATATACTAAAAAAGCCAAGGTAGATTTGTTGGCTGAAGTTTGGTTCTTAGATTTGCACTGGAGCTGTGAGGATCTGTTTGTTCCATATGAAAAGAAATAAATATATAGACTGAAATCAGGCTTCAAGGTGGCTATTTTAGCAATAAAACTTACTTTGTCAATTTCTGGATAACAGCAAATCATATAGTGTCAGAAGCATATTGTCACAGTCCAAAGAAAAACAAGTATCTACAAAATAATAACCTAACAGGAGAAGGCAAAAACCCCATTTTCACACAATGTAAAGGACAGCTGGTGTGTTAGAAAAATCAATATTGACAAAAATGGAGATACATGGTTTTCTTTGGACAGTTATGATATGCAAGTCTGATTAATAATATCTAACAGCTCAACATGGCTTGAGACATGTTGCACAAGGCTAAAACTAGTGCCTATTATTTGTTAGCTACACTATCACTAAAAAATTTGGAATCAAAATTTTCAGTAATGCAAAACCAGTTTTGTTACTGTAAAAAGAAGATATTTTTGATGTATGCAGAAAGATTAACAGAGCTGTAACTGATTTCATAATGATTGAGAAAGCTGTATAACATTGAGCATAAATTTATTGTCATGTTTACCTCACAATGGCTTCACTCCAAGTTCACTCTTGTAATTAGTAGGCCATTCTTTTGTTTTTATAATGCCTTGTGAATTTGTTTTTTGTTTTTTTTTTGTTCTCTGTTCTCTCCAATCATTTATGAGTTTTCTGATATGTATCGAACCTACTGTCCACATGTTTCCCTCCTAAAGGTTAATGACACTACTTTCCAAAAACACTTCAAGTCTCAAGGCAGATGACAGGAATTACGTAAACTGATAATTACAGCACATTATTCGTAATATCTTTAGTGTTCGCCTCAAAAAAGTTGAAATACTGAATGAAACATTTTAACTTATGGTATTATTATTGAATAAAGTAACAGCATTTATTAATGACAAGTTTGAATGTTAGTGTATATAAACTTCATAAGCTCCAGTGCAAAACTACTGACATTTGTGGCTCACTGCTTTAATATCCATGCCCTAAAGAGCAACCTCTTAGCTTTCCATAAAGCACTGCAAAAAGATATATTGGTAGTTTGGTACAAAAACACTGCTGTGGAACTTTGTCCCTTATTTCTACATTGATGGTCTGTGAAAAAATTGTGTTGGTTTACCCTCACACTGAATTATTGCTCAGAATCCACTAAAATAAATGCAGGCAAGCCAGTATAGCTAAGTCCTTCATGTTCATCATTCAACTCAACAGCCTCTGTCAGCCAAGGCCCAGAAGGGACCGGTGTCCTTTGTGCATTACTGTGATGATTTCCAACAAATATGCCAGGAAAAAAAAAATACAGAACTGACACACTGGTGTTATTCTAATGATTACAGATTTGGAATATGCAACAGAATCTAGGAAGGACTGTGTGTCTGTGTGCGTGTTAGGGGGAGGGGTGAAAGTGTGAAATTGACTTTTCCTCACTCGTGGAGAGAGGTAATCATTCATTCTGAGTGGCAGGCATGTTTGTGTTTGGCGTGTGCTGTGTGGTGGCCTTGCCCTTTCTCTTTCTCACACACACATACACACACACAAACACTTGAACAACTCATAGCTGTGCTGTCATATCTTTTCTTTCTATATCAATGCTGTATTCAAATACACTGTAAAAACAGCACCAGCATGATTTTAAATGTTGATTTTCTTATATGCTAATGTATTTGCACATTGTATACGTAAATGAATATGTAAAATATGGGGATGGTATTGGCCATGACGTGTGTGCATGTAGGCATTGCTCTCCAATGGAACAGCTGCACGCCTGCTGTGGTCACACACCTGTACACACACCAGCACAAAACAGCACTGATAACACCAATATCATGAATCTGTAGTGAGAAGATCAGACAGAGCACATACTGTATGACAGAGAAAAGGGGGAGCAGGGTGGGTGGAGAGATGGTACCAATAAGTGAACGTTTAAAAGAAAAATGAGTGTATAAAGAAGATAAAGCCCTCATTTCCCAAGCCAGCTTTGCTCCAGCAGCAGTGCTGTAAAAACAGGATATTAGCTAAACTCAACCTGGCTGTGAAATCACAGCAAACATTAAAGTTCATTATGAGAATGATCACATCAGGACCACATCGCCTGAGCCGCAGTAATGGACTCATTCACACAAGTATAGGGCTTTTTATGGTCCAATCTTCAGCTCTACTACCTATTTACCTGCTTAGATGGTGTGGGGCCCATATCACTCCAAGTGTGTGTTTCCTGCAACATCCTCACAGACTCTGCACAGAAATGACCTGAAAACTCATGACTGCCAACTTTTCTTCAATGCCTCTGGTGGTACATTCAGATCACTTTTCAAACTGGATTAGTTCTGTGGGAAGTTCTGTAATGTAATTGATTTATCCATCCTCATCATTCCTTTGCAGTTTATTTTGTTAGCAGTTGTAGTTTTCAGTGTTTCTCTAACCTAAATTTAGTGCTTCATTCATTTTATTTTTTAAAATTTGAATTCATGTGAAATGTCACATAGTAGTATAAGATACTGTCTTATTAAATAAAGTTTTAGGGACAAACCTCTGATTGCAAGACTAAGCAAAAGGTTCAGGGAATTTTGACATTGCTAGCAAGTTAACTAGCTGCTGTAAGTAATGGATTTGCTCACATGTTCCTCAAGCTATGTACCAACATCATAGTGAAAACAAAGTGAGAAACAGTTGAAACAATAATAATTAGATAAATAAATCATGATAAGTGGCAGTGATGGAGAGACAGAAAAAGAAGATGATTCTGTCATGGATGCTTGCTGTAAGACACACATGGTGCACTACAATTTCTCATTAAGTACATGAGATTTGCCAATATAGCAGCTATAAAACACATGTATTAGTACAGCATGGAGACATTTGTAAGTGATTTGATACAGCATAAAGCATCAGTGTAATTTCCCCAAATACTCAATAACAACAACAACACAGCACACTGCAGTTTTAGTTTTTATATTACTGTCAGATCAATATAACGGACCACCATTAGAGAGGAAGCTCTGGGTTTAGTGAATTACATTCTTCACTCTGCAAGTATTACTTTCAGACTTGTAATATGAGCATTAAATTCACACATATTGTTGAATATCACAATACCTTAACAGACTTTACTCACAAAACTTTAACCCTTCTGAAAATGTTATTTGCCCACTCTCTCCTGCACATGCACAAAAGGAAATAATGAGGGGGACAAGAAAGACTGGAGCACTATTATTGTTCTCAAAAGATGACTATTAAGCAGAAGAGGTACAGAGTGTTTCTGCCATTTAGAACACAAAAAGGATCAAAAGGAAAAACCAGTCAAGCATCTCTTTGAGAAACCGAGAGGGTTGGCTTTAAAAATGAATGTGGTGCTGCTAATACTTCCACAAATCACTGGTAAAATGTATTTATATGAGACATGTTTGTGTGATTCTGTGTGTGTGTGTGTGTGTGTGTGTGTGTGTATGTGTGTGTGTGTCCTCATACAAATTACCACATTTTCTCTTGCTCCCCTCCCAACCTGGCCTCACTGTAAAGCAATCCTTAAATGGATCAAAATTGAACAACCTATTCACTTTGCAAAACACTGCTTGCCTCAGTGAAAAAACACCATCTGAATATGCATTGGTTTTCTTTGCTGAATTTCATTTCATGCTAAACAAGAGCATATGCTTAATGTATATTTCCTGTCTGAAACATGGCACTGGGTGCTACTGTCCCCCTGAGACAACATATTTCCTTCATAAATAGTGGTAAACCCTACATTAATTTCCAGTCTGATGCTTACTACATAGTTAGTTTGCAATATACACTATATTTCCAAAAGTATTCGGTTGTCTGTCTTCACACACATATGAACTTGAGTGACATCCCATTCTTAATCCATAGGGTTTAATATGATATCGGCCTGCCCTTTGCAGCTAGAACAGCTTCAACTCTTCTGGGAAGGCTTTCTACAAGGGTTAGGAGTGTGTTTATGGGAATTTTTGATCATTCTTTCAAAAGCACATTTGTGAGGTCGGACACTGAAGTTGGACGACAAGGCCTGGCTCGCAGTCTCCACTCTAATTCATTCCAAAGGTGTTTTATCGGGTTGAGGTCAGGACTCTGTGCAGGCCAGTCAAGTTCTTCCACACCAAACTCACTCATCCATGTCTTTATGGACCTTGCTTTGTGCACTGGTGCACAGTCATGTTAGAACAGGAAGTGTTCCAAGTGTCCCAAACTGCTCTCACAAAGTTGGGAGCATGAAATTGTCCACAATCTCTTGGTCTGCTGAAGAATTAAGAGTTCCTTTCACTGGAACTAAGGGGCTGAGCCCAACTCCTGAAAAACAACCCCACACCATAATCCCCCCTCCACCAAACTTTACACTTGGCACAACGCAGTCAGACAAGTACCGTTCTCCTGGCAACTGCCAAACCTACTCATGTCCATTGGATTGCCAGATAAAGAAGTGTGATTCATCACTCCAGAGAACATGCCTCTATGGCTCTAGAGTCCAGTGGCGGTGTTTTACACCACGGCATTTGACACCTTGCATTACGCTTGGATGCACCTGCTCGGCCATGGAAACCCATTCCATGAAGCCCTCTATGCACTGTTCTTGAGCTAATCTGAAGGCCACATGAAGTTTGGAGGTCTATAGTGATTGATTCTGCAGAAAGTTGGCGACCTCTGCGCACTATGCACCTCAGCATCCGCTGAACCCACTCTATCATTTTACGTGGCCGACAACAACTGGCTGAGTTGCTGTAGTTCCCAATCGCTTCCACTTTAATACCACAGACAGTTGACTGTGGAATATTTAGTAGTGAGGAAATTTCACAACTGGACTGAACTGCACAGGTGGCATCCTATCATGGCACCACGCTGGAATTCACTGAGCTCCTGAGAGCAACCCATACTTTCACAAATGTTTGTAGAAGCAGTCTGCATGCCTAGGTGCTTGGTTTTATACACCTGTGGCCATGGAAGTGATTGGAACACCTGAATTCTATGATTTGGATGGGTGACTGAATACTTTTGGAAATATAGTGTATGATGTGATAGCCCATATTTCTCAAGTGGAGCACAACTCTGCCAGTACCACCAGCTACATATTACATTACCCTGTAACTTGCTTTAGTTTTTCTTATTTTCATTGATTCTCTTCAAATGCATGTATATTTTGTGGTGGAACATGTTATGCTCTCATCAAGTTTGGATGCATTTTACACATCTGGAAGCATGGTTTATTTAAACCATGATGATTTATTTTGTTACCTGTCCAGGGTGTATCCTGCCTTCCACCTGAAGACTGCTGGGATAGGCTCCAGCACCTCCCCACGACCCTGACGGAGAAGCGGCTTAGAAAATGGATGGATGGATGGATGGATGGATGTATTTTGTTCACATTTACCAGTTCAGCCTGTATTATAGTAAAACTGAAGCATGAAACCACCAATAACCTCACCAATATATGGGTGACTCTGTTAATTCATATAAAAGCAATGCATTTAATACAACATGAAACAAGCCATCTGCTGATATCAGTTGATACTGAAAATGTCACGAATAGACACATCCATGTTGTCTTATTATAGTAGTTGATCTGTATTTGTTGGGCCCTATTATGTCCCATTTTACGCAGTCTGATGTCTGATTCTTATTCCAAAGTCATTGAGTTCAGTTTCAGTTGTGCCAAACACGGACACACTTTCAGCTTGTAACTTTACCTTGTAAATTCCTGTCAAATTGCAGGATATGTCCTGAATAAAAAAATAAATAATAATTCACTGTGATAATTACAAAGCTGCTCTCTTGTAAACATGTCAGTGTATCCTTCACCTCCTTATAACAATCAGTTACCCTAGCACTGAAGTATGCACACTATTCTCTTCCACACAAGCTCACTGCCGCGCTGTACACTCCCTTCAAATCCCCCTCTCTGGATTCTCAGTGTTGTGGCTCTGTCCATGCATGCCATTGGAAAATAACCTCTCTCCTTTGTCCTTTCTTTTTCTTTCTTTATGTGTCTCATTACTTTTAACCCCCTCCAATCTTCGCACCTATGATCTAAGGGCATCTATACTCTCGTAGGCACCAAACATTTATAAGCATCAGAAATCTGCAGTTTACAAGAATCAAAGGAGAATGGACAGATTATATCCCTTCTCAGCGCAGGTCTTCTGTACATCAGATGGCAGAAAACAGCAGCCAACATTTGTCAAAGTAATAGTTTTTCTAGCTTTAGTTACCTGTCATTCAATTTCGTAACATCAAAACACTTCTGATGGACAAAAGGTCACATTATCAAATACTGGTAAACAGGATGGCTAAAAGTGGCGAAAGTACTACAAAAGATCTGAGAAAGCAAACAACACAAATCAGCTCAAATTCTACTTTTGAAGTTAACAGTCTCTTTTTGCAGACCCCCAAGAAGTGATTCTCCAAGTGGAATGGAAACTGTCTAGGATATGTTTAATTAATATAATCAAATAAAATATTTTAGACTGTAATTCTATTATTGAGTTAACTCAGAAATGCTGTAAATAGACAATTATACTGTATTATTTATTATTTAATAAGTTCTTGCAGCCCCCTGATGAGCCTCCAGGATAAAGCAGAAAAACATAGACATTAAAATGTAAAATGCATTATATATATATATATATATATATATATATATATATATATATATATATATATATATATATATATATATATATATTGCACTTACGTTTTCCAGTCTATTCAGAACTCACATCACCTTCCATACCTCTCGCTGGGGTGTGGGATGAATAAGCAATATTCCCAGCAGGCCTCTGTTACTCCTGGATAAAATAACTTAAAATACCTTCTTGTGTCTAGCTGATAGTATTTGACACATTGCAGAAGTTATCACTGAACTAAATAACAGTAATGGTTAGTAAAGGTGCTTTCAAACTAGTCTATGCATTTTGCACAAGTATTCATTGGTGGCCACTGTTACATATATGCTGTGAGTAAGTACAGGTAAACACAAGGAATTAAAAAATTTTTAAGAAAAAATATTCAATAAAAACACTGTTTTTTGAACCACTTAAACGGCCAGCACTCACCAACGGGTCCAAAGTTTTATTACACACTTCAATAACCTAAGAATAGCACCACCAGTTTGCATTGAAGTCCCTGTAGTTAGTGAATAATAAGCCTTTGCCTGGGGGTTAATGAAATGTAAGTGCTATTTGATTCTTCTCAGTACATCCCCAGAAACATGCATTCTTAGAAGACAAAGTCAAAGGGTTACAGAACACAGTGTGCCACCAGTCATGCCCATTATGCGTCTCTGTGTGCAGAATTAAATGTAGTCCAATTGCCCATAAACCATCAAACCTCTCACTGGGTCAGGGTCAAAGTCCTGAACACTATTCTGTATGGAATCATAATTACACACACACACACACACACACACACACACACACACACACACACACACACACACACACAGAATCTTTCCATTCCATTCGCTCTCCTTGAAGTGCAGTCTTGGCCTCCAGCTGTGGGTAATTTAGCCAGTGTCTGATTATCCTCTGGGTGCATGCTCGTTCTAATGGGCCATTCTGCCAGCACCCCATTCCCTCTAAAACATTCACAGCCTGGGTGGCTTTTACACTTCTGATGACCTCTGTAGGTCATATGTTTCATTCAAGATTGTCTTTCACATCACAGCATCTCTTCACTAGAGGTCCTCAATTCAAACCGCCTGGCCCAGTCTCCCAGCTGAATAAACTCATCAAAAGCTGGAGAAATGACAGAAATGGCTCTGCTGAAATCATCCAGAAAATCAGTTACAGCTGAACTGGTCTCAGGTCGAAAATGTGCAGATGATGTAGATTTATGAAATGGATGTGAAATTCACAAAATGATATGGGTGTTAAGTATGAAACTCACAAAACGGTCTAATGGCAATCCTGCCCTTATTTTAACCTTAATACACATTTGTAATTTTCATACAAACTAGGGTTCTTTCATGTGCCACATTGATGTCAAAATGTTCAACTGATGATTTCATTCATGTTACAGATTCTTTGCTAGGACTTCTTTGCTGCTCACATTTTGGGAATTTAGAGCAAAAGAAGTAGGCAGACCTTGCTCTGACTAAGACATCCACTTGTGGTGTACCCTAAAAAGCTCTATAATGGAATACTGGAATAATAGCTATATTCATGCTGTAATATTGTATTGTGTGTCCTGCGGCATCATTCACCAAAGTCACTTTTTCATTTCCCATTTCTGCAATTGATTGCAGCTTGAGAATAAATGAATTAGTATAGATTGCCCATAAATAACCCACTAACTACAGCAATTGCTCTGATAAATCTGTACATGAACTGACATACTGTAACTTAATCAATAACAAAGCCAATACCAGCAACTCATGTTGAAATTAGAATTCAGCCTGGCAACATCGACTGCATATTCATGTACTTTTAACAGTCACTAAATATGACCAGTGTACATTCTACAACATTGCATGTCTCAACAGTTAAGAGAATCACTCAGAGTTATCTAGAGTAATACATGTTTTAGCTAAATGGTGAATGGCCAGAATGTGTTCTTCTATGTGGAAAGACTTGACTGCCAACACTATTGGAGGTTATGTGGACAAGCTGGATATACTGATGTCAATATCAATTAAGTATAGCATGTAGCTATATTGATGGGTTTTTACATGTCATTGTCTCTGAGAGTAGTCTACCATCCAAACACCAGCCAACGGTGGCTCTGTGCTTAGAAACAAACAAAATGTATACACATTCAATGAACTGATATCAAAGATTATGCATGCTCATTGTATTAATGCCAATGTTCATTCTAATTTTTTCAAAATACAGTATATCATTGTACATTGATTATAAATATATATAGTACACCCCTCACATTTCTGCAAATATTTATTATATCTTTTCATGGGACAACACTATAGCAGTATAATAGAAATATATATTTATATAGTATAAATATAAGTATAAATATAATTTACTGTCCTCTGAAAATAACACACTCATTAATGTCTAAATCGCTGGCGGCACAAGTAAGCACACTTCACAGTGAACATGTCCAAATTGTGCCCAACTGTATCGTCGCCCTCCCTGATGTCATGTGACTCGTTAGAGTTACAAGTTCCAGGTGTGAATGGGGAGCAGGGCTGTTAAATTTGATGTTTTAGGTACAATTCGCTCGTACTGGCCACTGGATATTCAACATGGCACCTCATGGCAAAGAATTCTCTGAAGATGTGAAAAATAGAATTGTTGCTCTCCACAAAGATGACCTAGGCCATAAGAAGATTGCTAACACACGGGAAAAAATAACTAGTAGTAAGAAGTATTGACTTTGCTGTAGAACTGCAGTAAACTGCAGGGACCCAAAAAATACAAATGATCAATGCAATGGAAATGATGAAAATGAAACTCAGGAAAAAATAGATTGTTTTCCTCACAAATATACCAAATGTATTATCATTTGAAAGCACTCCAATTACAAATCTTTCATAGTTTTATCCTAGTACATACAATTGTATAAATGTAACACCAGTGCTGGCCTGCTGATACTGCAGTGCAGAAGAAGCTGTAGGGCAACACTACTTCCTCCTAGAGACACTTACTGCATTCTGTATAGATTTAATCACAGGACCAGATGGTTTCAGTGAAACTGTCTGCAGGTCTGTACTGCTATATAGGTAACACTGGAACAGTTGATGCAATGCTACAAATGTTTTGGGTGTACTCTGCTATCAATAGCCTCTGGTATTGCAAGTGTGAAGGCTGATGACATGAGGGCTCATTTCCCAGTTTCACTCACCCTCTTCCTTTTGGAGGATGATCTCTACTGCACATTCCAATCTCACACCATAGAATCTTTTTTGGTGCATGTATGTCCATAAAAATGTCCAAACGAATCTGTGATTTATTGATTTTTTTTATCCATGGCAGAACATTTGCTATAGTTACAGGACACAAATAATAAAATGAAGTGAGCTGATACATATCATTTCTGATTTAAGAGAAACATCAGAAGTGTCAGAATTACGTTTGAAAACAATAATAAAAATACAGTCAAATGGCCAAAACTCAGATATTCATGCCAAGAGTAGAACTATCATTTGAGGGCAGTGCTTCTGGTAAGCACTTACACAGAGAACATTCCTGTGGTGAGAGTGCCATGCTTTCCGTCTTAGGGGTTATAAATACTGACAGGAATAATTACTGATGTACGTAAAGTTCTGTCATTGTGGCAAAAATAAAGTATATGTTTGTTGAACTGCAATCCTGTCTCAAGGTCTAGCTGGTATTTGTCTGGATGTTAAGATCACACATACCAAAGGAAACAACAATAACAGAAACATTTACACTCATTCTGCTAATAAACATGACTGATTAATATTCATAGGCTTGTTGATGTTTTGGTAAGTGCTAAATTTTAGGGACTGGACAGACAGCCAGTGAGTAATGACATATATATATCATATCTTCTCACAATAAACCCTTCCTCTCCAATAAAATGGTAATTTTATAAGAAAAGGAAAAAACATTCAACATGTTTATCAGTGTAATTTAAAAACCCTTTGTATTGGTCAGTTAGGCATGAAACAATTACACAAAAGAAGGAGTAGCTATGTCTAAAAAAATAAGGTTTTAATTATAAAATTATACATATACATACATACATATACAATTAAATATAATTATACAATTATATTTAAGTAGCACTTGCCTGAATATCAGCCTTCATTTTGTCATGGAAGGCTTATGCAGTTGTTCTGCAGCCTTATGAATGCAGCCTTTCACTAAAGTGTTACCAAAATATATCATATTCACACAATGCACACCTAAAGTGTGTTGAAACCCTTCCACAAGCAGATCATTCTGAAATACGCAGAATGAAATACCAGAGTAGGACACTTAATAAGCAGGTTGAAGGGACAGGATGAGACGATTGTTAACACACTGACCCAGATAAGAAGTGCATAATTTAGCAAGATGGGCTGGAATATAACACATCATTAAAATGACAGGAACATGTTTGAGCAACTCATAAAAGTCCCTGATGAGCAAGTCTGTTATCTTAATCTGGAAACTGTAAGCAGTGAGAGAGGTGCACATAGAAAACTGACTGCTATAGTGATCATCTCCAGGATAACAATACCAGTCAGCAGCAAATGAAAGAGGCACATCTCTTGAGTACAACTTTCTGAAGATGTACAAGAATATACCTCTTTACATGTCAGTGCTGTCAAGAATTCTACAACTGTTGCGCCATGGCTTAAACCAGGTCAGAAAAAGTCCCTTAGAATGTCTGAATGTTTAAAGTATATGTAGAAAACCTGGATAAGTAACAAATAATGCATAATGTTTTAATTAATTTTATTGATATATTTATTATTGTTATTACTAGTAGAATTGAGTAATTATTAAGCTTAGACTCCATGCCAAGGACTAGTTTAAAAAAAGATATTGCAATCACACTTACAGTTTTACACTAACAAAAGCCTGCTGAAATCGGATTGGCTAATGATTGACATGTTTCTTAAGATGCAGAAATGGCCATAGAAACCTAGAATACAGTTACAGGCCAGTGCAATTATGCATTGCGTAAATTTGAACTTAAATGCACAAAAGGATGTTAAAAACAAGTTATTTACACTGATGAAACTGTTGTAAAATTGGAAGGATTTTCCTTAGCTCCCTGAAATACATACAGCATGTCATGTTTTTTTTTTTTCAGAATCGAATTGAAAGCTTTCAGTCTAGCAGTCCAGGAAATATTTTTGTGAGAAGTGAGCAAAAATTCTAATTAAAACAAGTTTAGAACCTAGCATGATATAAGTGCATATTATTGCCTTTAAAGAAACTGATAAAAGACTTGATAAAGAATTGACTGAATTGACTGTAGTAATCATTGTTTATAAAACACTACTCTATAGCACAACCATCAGGCCATTAAGAGTCTCTTCATAGTCCACAGCGGTGGACATTTATATTTATGTCAAAATTTAGTGTCTGTATGCCGTATGCTGTCTGCTGACTATTATGTTTTAGCACAGAAATAAAAAAAAAAAAAAAAATGGACAGGCAGTGGAAGAACAGATGGAGTGATTAGTATAGGGGCACCTGCCCTTCTTCTGAAGCCTTAATGTTTTAAGCATCACTAGGTATACAGGCCACATTCTTATGGATATTACCTTTGCTAAATCAAAATGATGACAAATAATGTAATAATGTGGTAATTCCAATCATTTGTTCATGATATGCAGTCATGCTGATGTGATTTGGTTCCTCACTGGTCCGTAACAAACCTAAATGTCACATGTGATCACGTGCAGGACCCTCAGTGAATGGCCTTCATGGATTATTTGGAGCCCTCCACAAATATTTAAATGTCAGCTGTGCATAAACACTTTCCAATTATCGTTGTCAAGAGGCAGCCTCATCAAAGTCTTCTGTTCTCGGCAGAACTCGGAGGTCAATAGTTTTCCTCTGCCATCAACATCCCTGGAGACACTCTGTCTGAGAGTGACACATGCGCGCACACACACACACACACACACATGAACAAGTTCAAGAAGTGGTCCTAAAAACTGTTATTTTCTATGTGCAATCTCTGGCATAAAACCATATCAATTACACCAAGCTTCCTCAAATGGAATGACAATCACAATTTGTGTGCCACTTGGCAGATTCCCTATACATTCTCACCTACTACAGTAAAAAAGTCTTTTCTACCCTTGCAATTCACCTCCTGAACAGTGCTCATATTACTTCAAACAACTGTCACTGGCAGGCAGATCATCAGGTGGCTGAAAATGTCAGTGCAGGATGTGGTCAGATTAGCGATGTATCAATACCATTTTTTTCAGACCAAGTATGAGTACATGTTTTTTAGTATTCGGTGAAACCTTAATGAATTACAGTTCAATCATTAAAATCTAGCTTATTTTAAATGAATTACATTAGTTAGCTATACTATATTAGGTACCTGATCGAGCAGCGCTGCAGTGGAGAAGAGTGGGTTTTATTCCACATCTGAAAAGCACATTTCATAGTTTTGATGCTCCTCATCTGTCTATTTCAACATCGGTCTCTGTAACACAGTGACAGTAGGAATCACATCTGAGGCTAAAGCTGAGGTGATTGCTTGGAGAGTTTTTGTCTTAAGTATTTAGTTTACCTCTTTGAGCTGTAACGTTGGTTGAATGTCCTCTAAAGCCAGACATACACTGTTTGATTCTGGAAATCTTTGGTGTCTTTGCTTTGGTGTCTTACAATGTCCAAAAATGCTCGCTAAGGACTACATGAAACATAGCCTCTACAGACAGCTCCACCTACGGACAGCATCATTTTAAATAACAATCCATACACAACACATTCTCCATCGATCTGAACAACACTTTCATGATGCAAAGAACCCCTTAATCATGCAAAGGGTTCTTTGAGTGTTCATGGTTCTATAATGAACCATTTTCCTTACTAAAGAACCCTTGAAGCACCATCTTTAAGTGTGTACAGCCTATTTTACCAAAACAAAGCCAAGTTTAAAAAAAAAAATCAACAATTTATACCTCACAATTCTATTTAGTCAAAAAGAGTAGAGTCAGCATTGATGACCTTTCTTAGCAAACGCCTACTTTTTCCTCTTTCTTTCAGCTGACCTTCATGTCTCCACCCATATGAGGGTAGTAGCTGTATGATTTAAAACTGAGCTAAAATCTCACAGTGTATATTCAGTGGAAATCTTCGTGGAACGTTTAAAGAAACTGACAGTTTTGCATCCAATTACATAGTGAGGAATTGCATGGTGAGGGACAATTACATAGTGAATTATACTGTAGTTGATTTGCAGTGCATAAGCCCTCCATTACATGTGCCAATGCACATTTTAGAGTTCAGTGGTTCAAGAACTGGAAGCACTGACCTACAGAGATGTGAAAAACAGTGACATGGTCTAATGAGCCATCCTTCACCATGTTCTAATAAGTGGGCAAGTGCATGTGCAGCAAACAAGAGAATGATATAGGCCTGAATGTTTAACCTCTACTATGAGGCTGTCAGCTGGCTCTGTTATGCTGTGGGGGGCACTTTGCTGCCATGATTTGGGTCCTTTGTCCCCTTTGAGGAAAGCATCACTACAAATCAATACATGGTTATTCCAACTGTAGAGACTGGTCACACGACAACACCAAGATACATTACATAAATGAACATAACTGGACAAATGGTTGCCAAGAACCAGTTATTTATACACCATTGATGAAATTGTTGAAAAATTGCGATGTTCCCCTTAAATATGTAATATAAGTATTCTCTAAAATATATAAAGTATTTTGTGATGTTTTATGAGAATCATTCAAAGCACTCATGAAGTACAATCTATTCTGATCAGCTACCGCACTTGTCTGTGCTTATATATGTACTTCTATGTCAGTTATATTTTCCATGGTTTTCTCTGATAATTAAGTTGAATTTAACTGATTTTAATTTAACTGAATTGAAATTCTTTAAGCATAATTGAAGATAACATCTATGATTTGTCTTTGGAGTGTTGTCATTTCGTTGAACTAGGTTTTATTTTTAACTTATTTATTTTTTACTTCAGTAACTACAACATTTTATCTGCTTGATTGTTGTCTAAAAGCTGTGACTACACCTGCTCTATCATTAATCTGTTTCAGGTGAGACTGCATCACCTGAAACTTTGAATTCACAGTTCTTCATCACCTAAAGCGTAAAAACTAGTATGATCTAAACACTGGTTTAGAATTGTGATGAAAATTAAGGCTATAGGAAAAAGATAACCATTGCAGTCTCAAACAGCACTTCTGTGCACAAAATGCGTTTGTTAATGAAATCAAATATGGTTCACTAATGGAAAACACATTCATTCTCTCACTTGCCTCAGCTGCATACGAAATTCTTGATTTCTCTTCTGTAGTTTGCGTCCTGAGGCTAATTGCCCTAGCCATTAACATAAATACCAACCCAGTGCCCTGTAGTGGGGATGATGGAGTCCCAGCCCAATTACCAGGAGCACCGCTAGCTGGAATGATGGCCCACAGTGGGCTGGGGCAGGGACAGAGACAGAATTAAGAGTGTTAGCACACCAGCTGTGAACCAATCTCCGGCAGTGCAAACAGGGTTTCAGTGGAGGGCAAAAGTGCCTAACCACTCACTGATAGCTGCTAACGCCCACACTGCGCTACAGGTAACACAGCCTCTACACAGCTTCAGATCAGACACATCAGCTCTGTACCTCTCAGCAAGCTCTCATTTTGCCTACAAGCACTATTGTTTTCCTTTTGTGTCTCTTGCTTTGCAGTGACTAATATGGATCTCAGATCAGCATGTGGGAGTGGATCAGATGTAGCCATGTTTTAGCCTAGCTAAGCAGCCCTTGGCTTGGAATTAAAATGGTGTCTTGAGATTCTGATTCATTGTTATGCACTTCTGTATTGCATCCCTTTAGACATTCATTTGTTTGTATGTTCTGTAAAGTAAAACAATATGAATTATTCACTAGCATGTTTCATGTTATGAAACACATGACCAAGTGTGAAGAGAATATTTATTTTCTCTTCAACCATCCATCCCTTCATTGGAGCTTTGAGCTTTCTCTTCATGCAAATGCTTAATTTAGCAGACGTTTTTTTCAATTTATGAACTGACAAACAAATATTTCAACCAAACATGCTAATAGACAGTAGCTAACAGGGAATGCAAGCTAAAGCTACCCTAACCATTAGCATAAAGTGATTGTTAATGTTCATCCATTGTTAGCATTCTGACTGAATATACAGTGTCTGCAAAAAAGAATTTGGACATTTGTTCCATATTTAAGGATATATTGTGTTCACTCTGATAAGACAACCAAAACTAAGTGGCATTTACTTTAAACAAATCATTTCAAGACTGTAAAGTTGAAGTTTCTTCAAGTATGTTTCTGATCTCTATTGTTTGAACAGATTCTTTGCAGACTTCTGCAAGTTTGCACCCAAAATGCCTCTGTACACTTCACATTCCCATCAATGAACACAATCTCGCAAATACCACTGTAAGAAAAATGATCCCAGACTTTAACGTCTCAACCACTGTGCATTATCCTTAGTGTAGTCTGGCTGGAATTCTTCTCCAGGCTTTGTCCAGATAAAAGATCTACCATCAGCTTGATATTTTTCTCTGAAACAAATATTTTGCTATATCTTTTATCTATATCTAAATACTGCTAAAATATGCAGAAAGCACTATATTAAATGCTTATGAGCAATATGCTGCATCCAGTATCATCTATGAAAGGCCGGTGTGGCTCCAGGTTTTCATTCCAACAAAGCAGGACCACACATGATCAGTCGGTTGAAGACTGAGATCAACTGATTAAACAAGTAGAATTGGGTCTCCTGTTTGTTTTGGATAAAAACTTGCAGCCACACACTTTGCAGAGGAGAGTGGACATCTCTGCTATATGCCTTTGAGGTTCTACTCCACTGTAGTCTACTGTATGGGAGTATCTTTATAAGGATGAGCATGGATGTAGGCCCATGCATGCAAGTTCGAGCTTGAGGGATGATTTGATTGAAAGGCAATCTCCAGGGAAGCTCAGTTTCCTTCAAAAACCTCCCACTGAAACAGCTGCACAGGGCTGCTGTCAGAACCAAGGTTACAGCAAGGGTGGGAGGCATGGTGTGGGTTAGTTTACACTCAAATCGTAAAGCTGTCAGTCACACACAGGCACCGGAGACCCCAGCTCACATTCAAACGCTGCGGCTTACTGCGGTGGCCACACACCAGTAATGGCACCCCAGTCATTTCCTCTGCAAAACTGGGAGTGATAAAATGGAATGGAAGAAAACACACTTTATTTTAGCCTGACAGGATGACTGAAGAGCACAAGGCAAGCTAAGGAATAAAACACTGAGTGAACTTCAGTTGGGTTTTTCCTCCCACTGTGGCTGACTGTGTCTTTTCTTTTCGGGCCTCAAGCCAGATCAGATATGTGCATGAGCTCCTCTATTTCTTCTCTCGGCTCCCAAATATGCTCACAACAAATTATGTAGGGCTCCTCAAGGAGAAAAAAAAGGAGCACTTAGTGAGGAGACGTGCTTGGCTGTGGAGAGGAGATAAAGTAATAAGGCTTTGGATGAGTGCACCAGTGTGCTGTGTACAGGACAGGAAAACAATAGCTCAAGCCTGTCTGGAGTTGAGCTGCCATGTAAACAAGGACTTCAGGAAGAAAGAAAATAACTTCATCCATGAATGTGGCAGAAGCTGACATCTCTATTAAGGAGAAACTGGGGCACAACACAAGGTTAGGGTTTATGCCAGAGTTTCCATTCATGTTTATAACCTTTATTTAATTCATTTAGATTATACTTCATTGCAGAGATTAGTCTTGTCTAATAAGGTTTTAAATGTGCAATTTAAAATATCATACTATGTTCTGGGGAACTGGACCTTGCATGTCTACCTAAGCCACCATTACAAACGGAACACTAAAATATCAGCACCACCCTTTAGAACACAAATGTTCATAATGATAATGTCTTATGTGATTACATATTGAAATTCCCATTCAAACAGAACATTAGGAGAAATGCCAGTCTTTCTTAATATGGAATAGCCAATATAATAGCCAACTGTAATTCTAGAGGAATCTAGAGACTCACTGGTTATTTTACTTTATTTTTTTAACAGATGAAGTTCATAAAAGATAATTAATTGGCAACGTGCCCACACTGCGCTTTACTGCTGTCAAGAGAATCTCATGGATATCAGCAACACAGATGGACTCCTTTTGGTGCAGAGTCTACATCTCCCCTAAAATCTGCTCCAAAGATGCCTCATGTAAAAAGATGAGAATGTTAAAAAACAGAAAGAAAAAGAAAAAAAGTAAAATTCAGAGAAAAAAAGAGATTTTTGTGAGGTGAGACTAAATTAACCCAGCCATGTCTTTATGGACCTTGCTTCATGCACTGGAGGACAGTCATTATTCCCTAAACTGTTCCCACAAAATTGGAAGCATAGAATTGTCCAACATGTCTTAGTATGCTGAAGCATTAAGATTTCCCTGCAGTGGAGCTAAGGGGCAAACAACCAGCATTATCCCCCCTCCACCAAACTGTCAGTGTGTCATACACCAAACTGTCAAATGTCATACACTTACTAACACTTAAGTAGCTCAACCTTGCAAAAATGCTTATGTTTGATTCAGCCAGTTAACATTATCACTGCTTGGATTCATTTAGGGCAGGCAATGATAGCCAAGAAAGCCACGCACAACTGTTGACTGAATGTATGACTGTCTTCTGAATAATTTAGCTACATTTAGAAAGGGACTGTTGGAGCCATACTCCAAATTTGAAACTAATACCACAATTGTGTTTCTGAGTATATCAGAAGCAGTTATCTGTTCATATACTGACTTTTAATCTGGCCTGTTTCTTTATACTGTCATCCAAGTATAAAAATATAGCCACTTGTAGTTGTATGTAAAAGTCCACTCCATGCATAAATTGCACGTTTAGTTCCATTTTTAAGTGAAAAAACTTAATATGTCCTATGCAGAGAACACACTCTGCACATTTTAATGCACAATTACTGTTCATTTTCTGAATTTTGTATTATGGGGAAAAAACTGAAAGTGGCCCTTTATATTTTATATCTTTTTTACAATATGTTAAAGTCAGCAAATGAATAGAAATTGTGCATGGATGCTACCACGTTTGAGTTTACCAGCAGTCAGAATCAGACAAGCAGATCTGATTTCAGGTTTAAAAAAATAAATTGACTATGATTGAAAAAAAAAAACCCTCCTGTAAATGTTAATTCTTCATCAGCTCACTGATAATATACAGAAGTAGCTTATGTATCAGTATAGCTTATGGATCAGGCTGCCACTAACTCATTGTCACAGCAATGCAGACTTACTGTTAAAAAAGTTTGGAGCATACATTGTTGTATAGCATTACATTAATAAACAGTTGCCAAATTTGTGTCAGTTCCTGACATCAAAGCAAATGGATTAAAGTTGACTTGTAGAATGTTGTAAATGTAGACTTAAACCTGCAGAAAGGAAGTTTATTTAAACTGATTACACTATGTAATTAATTTGCAACTATATCATTTAATTTTAAGTGTTTAAGTGAATCTCTAAGAATATAATACACCTTCAAAAGTCCAAGAAATGTGGACTGGATGCAAATCTAGTTAAGGGACATTTCTTCCATGTCTTTGTCCTGACTTGATCTCTGCACCTTTTAGACTTGAGCCTTACATGAACTTACCTAGTCCGTCTTGGCTTAGAAGGTGCTCTTGACCACAGCCCTACTTTGTAATACAGCAAAGCATACAGTTGTACACTTGTTTACTGAAGGAATACTGTGATTCTTCCTTCATGATTGCTGAGTGTTCTAACGATGAACTGTACTCCTTCTCATGAAAGGTTTCCTGAAAATGCAGGATGAATTTAAAATGCCTGAGAAAAGTGACCAGTATGAGCAACTGATTAGAAAACTCTTTTACTGACCATGAAGGAAGGATGAGGTATGGATAGAGATAATCTAGGTGTGAATCAGTGACAGCGTGAAGGCTGCTGCTGTATTTAAGATAGTGCTCTTTTCAGAACTGGCACATGGTCATGGTTTTTATGCGTAATCTCACACACACCATGCAGAGTGTGTCCGTCCTGATGAAACAGAATGATAGTTGCCTGCCTTTTTTCTTATCTATATGCACTACAGAGATGGAGGGAGGGAGCTGGTATCTGTCTCACTGTTTCTGTTCTGTGTGCAGCAATGTGTGGCTTTGCGTTATGAGGACAAACCTTGGACTTTGTAGATTACAAACTGTTTTAAAACAAATTCTGCAATATCTTGTCAGTCAGTCACTCACCCACCCCACCAAGAAATAAAAAAATTAAAAAGCAACTGTTTTTATTTAATAATGTCAGAGTCACAAACCAAGCAAACACTGATGAATATGACCAAAGTAATCAAAAAAGGGATCTACTAATACCGCAATTGGTGATTCTGAATTTCAACAGTTACAGTCTGAGCAAAAATCAGACCCCACCCTTTCATGTATTTAACTTTCAGTCAAAACATGAAGCCATTCATGTTTCAGTGTCAGGAAAAAAAGCTTAAAACATATTTTAGATAAATATATTTTTACATCGTAGGCTTAGAATTAAGCTCTATCTGATATGTTTGTAATTATTTAGTACTATAACTGTTTGCTGTGGTGACATTTGGGGAAAATAGTTTTGTAGAATCTGTATTTTATAAAAAGTAAAAGGTTCCTTCTTTAAAAAGGCATGCTAAGTTGGAGTTCTGTCTGCTTCAGCCAATCAATGTGGACAATGAATGTGGGATAAATTAAAAAATTTTTTTTATAACAATAAGCTGTTTATGAGTTGCTTGGATATGAAGCATAGTGAGCCTTTAGACTTTTTAAAAGGGTTTAGTAAGAAATCATAGCAGAATAAAGTAGTAATACTGCCAGCTGAACTAATTCAAAATATACACTATTTCATGTTAAAAGCAATTATTTAGCTAGAGACTGCTAATGTTTGCTAAGTCAGCTTGGTAGCAAGCTAGCTAAATCTCTACAAGATATCTCTACAAGACAGAGCACTAAATAAAAATTAAACTAAATAAAAGCTGATCTGCCATTGGTGACAAAAAAAAATCTTTTGACATAATTCTAACTCAGCTTCCTTGTCTAGCATGTAATGTTCAAAAGTATCTCAGGGCAATGACTTTGCTAGGATGTGAAAGTTAAATGTACTACATATAGTTTTACTTTTTTTAAGTGAAATTCATAGCCAATGATATATTTACACTTCCTTTCAAAGTAAAGTCTTAGATGTTGGTTGTATTTTCTGCTTTCTCACAGTCCAAGTGATCTTAATTACAACTTTAGACTGATCAGTTCATAAAACCTTTTACTCCCCTCAGAAATCTATCCTTTAACTATTTTCAATGCATGTGATGTATTGAATGCAATGCAGAAGGTGTGTTTGAGTAGTTACTTGTGTGAATGTTTGTGTGAGTGTCTTTGAAGGAGAACATAATGTTAGAGAGACATTATGAGAGCAGCTTTTGTCGGGAGGATGCAGCTGTAAGTTTGGAAGTAAACTGTAAGATTGGGAGAATGGAGTAAAGAAAAAATAAAGAGTAAACAAATTAAGCATGGTACTATATACTTGGCGATCAATGTTTTTGTGTAATTTTCTGTTATATATATATATATATATATATATATATATATATATATATATACAGTATATATATCCTGCTTTTTTTCCTGAGACTTACAAATGAAAAGCTTTCACTTAATGGCCATTTTCACTAGAAACTGAAAACACAAAAGGGTGGTCTCTGACTATTGCTTACTACGGTACTTTATGCCAAAATTAAAGGAACAATGAAACATTATTTTGCTACAATTGTAGGCCACATCACATAACATTCATATGTGATAATTATCTTCATTAATCTCTCACACACGGTAACAAAGTAAAAATGTGGATTATATCTTTACCTTACACATTCAGGAATCACTAATCACTGCCCTACACTTCAAACCATGCCTAGGAGCCACTATAAAAGAAAAAAGAAAAGACTTAATAAAAAGGAGCCTTATCAATTTGGAAAATGAATTGAACTTGTGCGCACACCTCATTAACCTCATCATTATAAAGATACACTGGGGAATCATAAAGAAAGAATTCAATATTGAGCTTCTTTAAAAAGGCCTTCCTCTATTATTCACAAGTCATCTACTGCCTTTTACAATCCTAAAAATGCTGCAACCAGCTCACTGAACAGAAAGCTTGTAAACATACACAATTCTTGATCTGCTTCTGTTGTGCATCATCTTGAACAGAGGAAATTAACAATAAAAGATAAATGGACTAGATAAAGCCAGTGGGTTCAGACTCATTATAAGATGCATTAAGGTGTACTGCAAGTACTGCTTGTTACTTTTCTTTTTTTCCCTGTAATATCTGCAGTATAGATAGTGCTGCCCAAAGAATCTAAACATCAATGAAGACAAAATTGTTATATCCATATTATTGCTGATGTAAGAGCTATTGCTATCAGTGGCAGTTTTGAAGTTACAGATAATACCCTGGTACTTCACATTTGTCAGTTACCATCCTAGGTAGAACTCCTTCACAGCAATCTCACGTGTTCTGAACTGGACAAACTAATCATCACAAGGACAATGACAACAATTAGAATTAAGGGATAACACAAAACAAGATACAGTACATTCTCCCGCAGCATGGTAATGTACTCAATAATATGTATTGCAAATGGTGTCTATGTACCTCTACCTTCTCTTACATTACTCTGAAAAGAGCTATGCAATGACAGCTGTCATCATAATGTAATATTCAGTGCTAAGTGTATTCCTATACCTCTGCTTTTGTGCATCACCACATTTGCATTTATCCAGGCGGACAAAGCCACTCAGCTCTGCATTTTAACATTTCTACTTGCACATAATCAATGCAATTTGCCCATTTTCTCTCTCCCTTGCACAATTTGCATAAAAGGTATCACGGACAAAGCACTTAACGCAAAGTGCCTTTCTTAAATCAGAGTCCCTGAGCCCTTAAAAAAGGAACTCACAATGGAAAAGAAATTCGAGAATGAAAAAGATATTTTCTACAGTATGTAATGACTGTGCCAGTGACTCTGAAGGGTAAATTAGTAGCCCAATTACATAAAAACCTTCATATCCCAAAAGTCTGTCAATAGATTTAACAAGAAAAGAAAGGAAAGGAAAAAGGACAGGGGCTGCTCATTTTGATATGGGAAAGTAATGGACATGGTTGTCACATCTTTCTTTTCTAGCACAGGCTGCTTTTTACTGATTAGCACTCAAATAGTCCAGGAAAGAGCTAGTGTCTCATGTTTATGCTGCCGAACAAAACATTATGAAAGGTAATAACAGACGTCAAAAGATCAAATAGCAGAGAAATGTTTATCCTATAATCCACCTCATCAAGTGAAGGTAGTTGAGAAGACTAGAAAGAAAGGGTGTAAATCTCTGACCATCCAAAAATTTAACTGCTAATTAACTGCTATTCCTTGAGAATCAATTCCGACCATCACAAAATCTGTTTTTTAAACTCATTTTCTCTCCAGTTTATTCATGACCAGTTCCACCTGCTAATCTCTGCCTATCACATGATGCCACTAAGCTATCTCATACTTCCTCTAAGACATAAATCAGCCGGTTTTCAAACTACTGGTAACATAACATCACTGGAAAGCTGGAAATGCTACCTCCAAGACACATGAAGCCAGTCAGCATTTCACTTTTCAAAGTGCTTTGTTGATACAGTATATATTGTCGCTGTCCAATGAAAAGTAAAAAATGTTTTTGCCCTCTATTTTGGAGGTGCCGGTGGGTGGAAGGGGGCTTCCTATTGTAAAGTACTCATGACATCTTACTGAACTGTGGCTAACATGATGTCATTGGACAGCTCAGCATGCTCGGAAGAGAACCATAACTGCCAATTTTGGTACATCAGCTATGGGATGCCCAAATGTGGTCAGAGGGAAGGAGACTCATTCTACCTATCCAATGAGAGTGAAGCCAACTTTGCTCACAGATGGCTGTGGCTGTGCCAGAGACCAAACTCTTTACTCTTCCAACAATAAAGTGGTTGCACCCTTAGGGGCAGTCAATTGAGTTTTTAAAAAACAAAGGTTCTTGAGGCAACCAAAAATGGTTCTTCCATGTAATCATTCCAAAAAACTCCTTTTTTTAATTAGTTTACTCCCTCACTTCTCATAACCTAAAATGTGCAAGAACAAGGGAGAAACCAAATATACACCGCTGCTGCCTCTCCAGGACTGGAGTTTAGCACATGCAGTGCAGAGATGCCATTGTTGTATACACAATGTCTCCCTGTTACTCAGGACCACCTATTTAGATGCACTCTTCATGCACTGCTCCTCTCTGCATGCATGCATATGTACGTGTGTGTGTGTGTGTGTGTGTGTGTGTATGTATGTATGTATGTGTGTGTATATATATATATATATATGTGTGTGTGTGTATGTGTGTGTGTGGTATGTATGTGTGTGTGTGTCTGTATGTGTGTGTGTGTGTGTGTGTGTGTGTGGGCCCAGTCATCTCCTCAGATAAAGGTCAGGCTTGGCCATGATGGATGGCCACTGCTCCTGCTTTAATTTGAAATAAAGAGCAATAAAGAGGAAGCCCACGCTGATGGTGAGCAGCCTATGATGAAGCAACCATTAGTTAAGCAAAGGTCGCCAGCTCCTCCTTTAAACCTGACATGACCTGTCAGGAGCACCAGCAAAGTGTAGAACAGAGAGAAAACACAGAGAGGCAGGAGGAGAGAGATCCAGAGCAGGAAAGTGAATTTTGACAAGCGCGCGAGAGAGAGAGAGAGAGAGAGAGAGAGAGAGAGAGAGAGAGAGAGAGAGAGAGAGAGAGAGAGAGTGAAGAAATAGGTGACAGAAAAGGAGATGAGGGGGAGAAGACGAGGAAATAATGTACTGTAAAAAGACAGTGAAAAATAGTGTGAGTGTTAGAGACTTTAGACAAACGTTGCAGAGACAACTGAGTAAATGAAGAGAGATGGAGATGGAACACCAAGAGGAAAATAAACAAAAGATGCTGATGCAACATAACTGATTTTCACCTTTCAGAGCTGAGTTATTACATTTATTGAGCTATATTATTTAAATGTAATGGAGTACTTAATCACATGGTAAGTTACACAATTGATAATATTTACATTCCAGAAACGATGAAAATGTGGCAAAAAATTTAAAGTATGGAATTCCTTTCTATTTCTTTATACAGGGCAACCAATCTGAACAGAGCATATTTACATATATCAGTCTTAAAGGCACAGTAACAAAAACAGGCTGTTGTATTGTAAGAGATAAAGAGAGGTTAGAAAATAGTCATGTATGAATGAATGAATTATGATTTTTGGTGCAGTGAAGCATGAATGGCTCATACAAATGCAGGATACAGACCTTTAAAGAAATGATGACAAATGTTGGTGTTTAAAAAAGATAACTTACAAACCTAAACAAAGCTCATTAACTAGCTAGATAAGTGTAAGTCAAATGGTGCAATCAAATTACAACACAGATGATGTTTATTTCTATTTAACAATTATTTAATATTCAGCCATAAAGTTCAAGAAATATCATACAATGGGCTACAACTACCATTGACCCTTTAAGACAATGGTAACAAACATTAAACTCATAGTCATAGCAAGCTAATGTCAGCTAAGTCTATCCATCCCACATAACTCCCAAAATAAGCTATAATACAGTAAAATATCTGTATTTTAATAAACTTTGAATACTGATTCCTGTCAGGCATGTCCGATGAGCAGCCTTTTAACTGACTCATTGTTTGGGTTGTTACTGTGACACTAATCCAGCCATTAATCCAGCAGCTGAGCTAACTGATACTACGTAGCACCATAGAAATAACCCAACATAACAATCCAACAGGCTGAACTCAGTGTTTCAGTAGAAAACACAATCCAGCAATTTTACAGCCTAATTAACCTATTTAATTTGATTTATTCACAGTTATGAGAGTAGATTATGTGCAGAAAAGTACTTTCAAAAAAGGTAGTGAAAATGCAAGTTTCTGTCTTGATCAGAATTATGAAACTACAGAGTGAAAAGTTGTATCAGTTGGTCAGTTAGACTCAATCACAAAATTAATGAATGGATAAACAGCAAATTGTGTAAAAAAAAAAAAAAGGAGACAGAGTACTAATATAATGATGGAAAAGGTGCAGTCTCTACTGTATCATGTTTTAACATGATCAACACATCAATGTGAGGCTATATGAAAGAACAAATGGTAGTACGGATTATCAACAGCAAATGTGAGTCACTGAATTTTCAGACCGGTCACAATAATGACTCTTCACATGTTCACGTCTCCTGAGAGCATGATATATAAATCTGGCAATATGCTCTTATTAAAATATCAATAATAGCCCCTTTAAACATTTTATATAATGTTTTGATAGCTATAGCCACATGATAACCTGTTTTCCTTACTGTTTAGAAGAGCTTTGGTGCAGATGCTTTCTCAGACACACAACATTTTCATATGAAATCCAGACAGACAAACTATAACTTAATTTATATTTTACCATTCTATAGAAAATACCCGACAACCCTGAGAGAGAAGTGACTTAGAAAGTGTGTGTGTGTGTGTGTGTGTGCGCGTGTGCGTGTGTGTGTAAAAAAAACCAATAGTTTTAGACAAAAAAAATTGGTGACAATTATGACCAGTAGGATTAAATAGATTAATTATTTCCTCTTTTGCTAACAAGCACTGATGAGACTGAATTTCTCTGCTTGTTTCAATGAGCTATGATTGAATTGAAATGAAATTATACCATGCTTTGTTATTGCCAGCTGGTTCTGGGTCTTCTAAGGGTTAAAAGGCACATGAGCATGGGCATGAGAGGCAGAAGAGAAAATGAAGACAATCACACGGATGAATGGGAAAACAAGAACAATGTAAAAGGACAGATGATACCAAGAGGAAAGGTGAGACCACACACTTGGAACAAGCGCTGGGGGAAAAAGAGTGAAAAAGCTAAAGTGCAGGACAATATAAAAGGAGAGCAGTGTTTCTAAGAGTGCAGCATCTCATGGGAGCTGCGTTTGTCAGCCATGTCCTTATTGTGGCTTTGAATGCACAGGGCAAAAGGCAGGGAGATAAAGGTGACATGGAGACAGGAACCTCACTGAGGCCACTGAAAGAAAGGCTGTGTTAACATGCAGTTAGTGGGCGTCTAATTCCAGAAGAAAGGACCTGAGACACTGACCTACTGTACTGTTACAACAGGCCTTATTGCCTTATATAGTAGCACTATTGTAGAGTTCCAGACCTACTGAGAGAAAATGAAGAAAGTGCACCAGGCAAAAGTGCTTCCCTTTACTCACACCTTTCTACACTGAATACCTGCATTCTTCTTTAAGTGCTATTCATTTTCTCCAGCGATACAGACAAGAACTGCAAAGCAAAGACCTTTGGCTCATTTACTCACAAGCACAGCATTGTTACATTAAAGGCTGTCTGTATCCAATTTTTTTTTAATGGTTCACTTCTCTTACATTGCTTATTCTGATATTTTATGATATTGTTGTCAAATGTGTTACCATAGCACTCGTTCACATTTTTCACTTTCTCAGTACTTCCATACAAAAAAGGATTCGTGGCATGTTATGCAGCAGCTTAGTTTTGTGCTTTGTGATTGAGTTTGAACCTATTACAGTTCAATATACCAAAATATGGCGGCATGGTGGCGTGGCGGGTAGCGCTATCGCCTCACAGCGAGGAGGGCCTGGGTTCGATTCCCCGGCTGGGTGATCAGGGTCCTCTCTGTGTGGAGTTTGCGTGTTCTCCTCCGGGTTCTCCGGTTTCCTCCCACAGTCCAAAGACATGCAGTCAGGCCAATTGGACACGCTAAATTGCCCCTAGGTGTGAGTCTATCTGTCTGCCCTGCGATGGACTGACGACCTGTCCAGGGTGTATCCTGCCTTCCGCCCGAAGACTGCTGGGATAGGCTCCAGCATCACCCGCAACCCTGACGGAGAAGCGGTTTAGAAAATGGATGGATGGATGGATGGATACCAAAATATGCTAGAGGATGATGACATGGTGACAGGAAACTTGCTTACAGCTACAGAACATGTCTGCACTAACATAGCTTACTTGTTTTTCAAATGTTTGGACAGTACAATAAGCTGGTAGCTAAATAAATTATGTTATTGAAAAACGTATATTAGTATATAAAATTTTGACAAAGTCATATTTATATTCCACATCAGCCTAATAACTCAAACACAATATCGTATGAGGTAGAATTCTAGCTGAGCATGTTATGAATTTATGCCACAGAACAGGTTCATTCCAGCTCACTGAAGCTTCACTGATGCAAGTATAGAAACTAAAGACTTAAATCTGATCACTATTTTTTGGTGTGTGAAGTTATTAGCTTAAGGTACTTTTGCTTCACTATCCTCGTTAGCACTACAGGCTAGCATTAGCTTAGTAATGAGGTACATTCTGGCTCACTGATGGCTCTCTGATGTATGTTTAGAGAAAAAAACAAATCTGAGTGGTTGTTTTTGTACATGTTGCTATTGTTTACAGTCTTTGCACTGGAAATGAAAAAAAGCATGGAAGTAGGAAGGCAAGAGTGCATTTACAATTCGCATAACTGTGCATGTTTATAGGTCTTTGTACTCAATGTGTTAAGGGATGCTCATATAAAGAATAATTTATTATTCAACAGATTAATTTTTTATAGTTTAAAGAATGACTTTATATTTAAAATTTTTAAATGTCTTAATGTTTTAATTATTTTTTTTACACCACTGAAAAAACCCAGCTGTTTAAATCTATGATGAGTGGACCAACAGTGGTGGTTCAGAGTTATGAATACGGTATGAAAAATATTATTAATAAGATCATATTTTAATGCTCCTAAAGCCTTCTGAAATGGATACAACACTTCATGGGCCTGTAAACACAAAATAATCTCATCAAGAGGATCTGGGCATCAATGTGGAAAAGTATTGAAATAAACAAATGCTTCATGCTGGTTAATAAGTAGGTTGTCTCACCCCTAGGAGACAACATGATCAATTTGGCCCACCAAAGCTAATGGCTGTCATCAAATCAGACTCAGGCTTTCAGAAATGGTTATCTCGGCAGAGACCAATTTATTTGCTGTCACCTCTTAACCGTGCCACTTGGCACAGACACATCAGCCAGCAACACACCAGCGAGGAAGTCCTCCATTAGCAATGTTAATCAAACAATGATGTAAAGCAAATAAGTGTGCTTTCAATTTAGCACATGGGAGCTAATGGGCTGAGATGCCAAAAGTGGGCCTGATGGATAGGTAAGGTTGGGTAATTTAGACAGTGGGCAAAATGAAGACAGAATTTTTGGTGCTGCTGTGCACAGTAGAGGAAGAAGATTGAAGGAGTTATTTATATAGCTTAAAAGCACTGGTAATTGGAGTCAATGAGGCGCATCAGTCAATACCTGACCAAAGAAATATTCTATGTCACGTGGAAATGCTTTATTTTCCCCCCTCCTCATGAGAGTAACACAATCAATATTTACAGTTTTAATTGAAGTGTTTTGTTTCATATTTATGTGAGACTCATATATTAATAACTACTCTGTTGGCTGCATTCACCATAAATTTGACAGAATTTGATGCCCTGCAACTCAACCAAAAATGTTCATTAATATTTTCTCTTATCGCTTTAGTAAGAGGGAATTTTTCATTACGTTTCATATATAAAACAATTAACTGAGCCACAGCCTTAAAAGTGCTTTAATACATTTGAGAGTTGTTTTCATGACAATTGACAGTTGGAAAAAGCCTTTATAAATGTCAACATAATCCTTTGTTGACATTTATAAAGGCTTATTCTAACTGTCAATTGTCATGAAAACAATTGAAATGCTTATGTAGGGCTCATGTGGCCTTACGAATGGTATAGATTGATTTGTTTAAGGACAATTGTGTCAATCCAATGTCATTACTTCCTCAAATATCTGATATAAGCCATTCATAAATTCTTAAGTACTGCTTTGTAAATAGTTCTTCGATGCTTATGAATGTGTCATAAAGTCCCTATGTACACTCTTTAAAAAGATGGTACTTCAAGAGTTCTTTAGTAAAAAAAAAATGGTTTGCACCCAAAAGGGTTTTTCTAGTGTTGCAGTGTCAGGCTTGTAACAACAGAAGAACTGTTTCGGGTAGTATATAGATGTAACGCCGGGGAGTGATGAGGCGGACGCATATGCAAAGAAAAGCGAGATTTATTAAGGGCAAATCCATTATCAGGGTCTAGACAGTCCAGGGTCAATGAGCCAACACAGAGAGATCGGGGTACAGACATGACAAAAAGGAAAACAAACTAAACACACAACGGAAGTCAGAAGATCAAATGCCAAACAATACAATACATAGACCAAACCGCACAATCCAAACAATACAAAGACCAGCAAACAATACAAAGACCAGCAAACTCACAGGGGAAAACACAGGCGAGAACAATCAAGGGCAGAGTCCGAAAACTAGGGGGCAGGACGGAGAAGAACTCAGTGAGAACAAAAGCAAATGGACAGGACTGGGAGGGGCCAATCATGACAATAGAACCATCTACAGGACATTCTCCTTCAATCTGAAGAACCCTTTCATGATGCAAAGAACCCTTTAATCATGCAAAGGGTTCTTTGAGTATTAATGGTTCTATATAGAACCATTTTCTTTGCTAAAGAATTCCTGAAGAACCATCCTTCTTAAGAGTGTATCATTAGCATCCCTGTATGTATGTGTGGGTGTATGTGGGATTTGGATAACAGGCAGAGATTTTCTGCATGTCTACATAAAGATTATTATCAACATTTTAATGCAGAAATACATTTACGTGAATGTGATATCCCTAAAATATGGAGAAATGCTGGCAAGAAACAGCTGTTGATTAAACAGTCTAGTCATTTCATCATTTCTCTCTCATTTGTTTAAAAGAGATTACATCTTTCTGCTCGGTCAGCTGCCAACCCTGAATAATAACTATATGTAATGTGGAACATTAATCTGCACACATATGTGTCTGTGTGTGGTGTGTCTGAATACTTATAGCTGTAACTAGTTGGAAGACAGAAACACTGAATTAGAAGAGGGACTGCAGCCCACCCCCTACATATTTCACTAGACATCTACGTGGGGTCCTGATGAATAGCATTCTCATTTAAATTTTTATTCTGCAATGGCTTTTTTTTTTTTAAACAAGCTAAGTAAAATGTGAAGAACATGATGTTTAACTTAACATTGTCTCAATAAAAGACAGATTAATCTATCTACCAGATTTGGTACAACAAATTATGCAAAATTGTGAGTACACTTGTGAGCTCCATCCTGATTTGTAGTCTTATGAGTTATATTAGGCATCTGCTGAACTGTTTGTACAGTTTTAATATGAATCATTTTATAAACATTAGCCATGTCACAGGACGCATCACCATTTCCCAAAGATAAAAAGTCACATGAATTCAGAAGTGTTGAAATGTGTTATCAGGTGGAAAAAGTATAATCACATGTGGAAATGTGTTCACGTGAAAAAGTGTGCTTTTTGCATACTTCAAATGTGAAATATATGTGACTTTTCTGTAAGAGTCAATATTAGTTATTTCTCTGTTACAGTTCTGTTAAAAATGCAATTCTAAACTATAAAAAAGTGACATTCTTAGTTATAAATGCCAGAGGAAATATTTATGATCATAATAATGAGTCGAATTTTATTAAAAGTTATTGTTGTGTATAGTAGCACAATCTCACCAAGTAGAAGGAGAAAAATTCAGTTTATTTTCTTTATTTTCTTTGCTACTCTGGTAGCAGTGCATTAAAATAGTGACATCAAAATAATGACTTAATCCCTGAAAACATTCACTTAGTAATTCACAATAATTACTCATTTTCTGAAAATAAAGACTTTTTTCTTTTTATTATTAATGTTTAACATTTTTTGTCAAAGCAAGTCAAAAGTTTCATAGAATAAGAATGAAACTAACTATATAATTAAATACAAAAGTTTATAGTTATGTTATTGCATTGATGGTAATATATCAGTTAGCAGACTGACTGGCTCAGTGATATCAAACATTTGACAGGCAGTCTCGGAAGAAGACTCGGAAGAATATGAATAAACTAGGGCAACTAACAGAATTCAGATCATACACAGTTTATCTCTGATACTATAAACATGCATTTCATTAGCATGAAGACAGATTTCAGCTGAAGCCAATACCTATGCTTTTATTAGGTAGCTCCCATCAGCGATCGCTAGTAAAAATATTGTGTTGGTTTTGTCAGATTGTATTCTTTCTGTATCCCTACCTGAGCTGTAGTGATGACTGAGGATGACAGAAAAGAAGGAATTGAGGTCTTGTTGCTCAGCTGAGTAGAGGGAGCAAATCATGATGGGTAGTGTTAGGAGGCATGGTCCTGTCTACAGTAACATAAATAACACGGTCATTAAAGGAGACAGGACAAGGTTAATTCAAGGCCAAAGCCAAGTCCAACAAAACATCTCAAGATATTATGCAACTGATAAATACACAATTTATGCACAGTCTACGTACTACACTACACAAACACTACATGACATTCTTAAAAGCTCTTTTAAGCTTCCATTAAAGTCACTAAACCTTGCTGTATCTCACTAAGATAATTTCAATTTATAGTAATTACTTCCTTTTTCATTACTGCTATCAAGCCAATATACAGAGACACTGATTTGACCTGCATAATCTAAAGGCTTTTGTCTGATAACGGAGAAACAGCAGTGCTTGCTTTCCTTCCGTCCTTGTCTGCCCCACTCTATATCCTGCGGGTTTAATCGCTTCCTGCCCTCTACTCAGAGCCACTCTCACATCCTCATCAACTTACTATTCAACTATGGGACCAGGGCTTCAGAAGGCATGGACTGAAAAGCTTTATGCAAATCATAATTAACAGTAATTAAAAACTTTTGAATGACGGCCATGACTCTGAATAGCCATTTATGAGACCTAAATTGAATCGAACGGCTTGGCTACAAGAGATTTTGTGGAAACAAAAGATTTGAAAATGGATGAAACATCAAGAGTAATGACTTGAGGTTGAATTATAGCCCCTATGGAGTGGGATAAAACAGGTGCGGTCTACCTAGGTTGTATTGGCCAACAAAAGACAGGTCAGTTGGGATATATAGCCCTATTTGCCTCCCACTAAATGTGTGTGTAAAAAAGATAAAAACACATAAAAAGGTCCTTGGCAGTTTACATACTAGTTAGCTTCTATGTCTGTCTATTTTTATGGGAGAATTTAAATGTGTACATTGCAGCGCATTAAAATATGGTGCAGGTGTAATGCCCTCCCTGCAGAGTATTTTAATGGATCATGCGCATGAAGGTCAAATCACTTGAATGACACATGAAGGGCTCATAACAGCTTTTTTCTTCCCCATCATCACACTCCCTCTTTGCCTGGATTGAGCCTATCAGATTCTATAAGAAATGCTAGCATGGAACTAATGAGATTAAGACTATTCCTTATCCATGTTTTTAAAGATATGAAGAAGATCCCTGCAGTAATTATGTGTCTGCGTGAGGGCCCATTTGAGAATTCTTCACTAATGACATTTCTGCATTTTTGTCATTAAACTGAAATGCATTTTCTGAAACATACAAAATATATTAGTTTCTTTCAGAATACAGGCACCAACTTTCAGGGTATGCAGCATAAAAACAGCACTTATCAGGCTAGTACACAGATCCTGAGAAAAAGGTTCAAAATAGTACTGAAAAGGGCCGTTGGTCTCATAACAATTGTAGCACCCTATTTGGTGCTATTCAGAAGCAATGTTTTTACTTAAGGAACTGCATACAAGAGGTTCTCCATCATAGAGAAGAACCACTTAACTAAGCAAAGATCCATTTAAGCATTCAAATGATTCTTTAGGTTGTCACGGTTCTATATATAATCATTGCCTTTATTAAAAAACTTCTGAAGAACTTTTCATTTAGATAGAAATGGTGTCAAACGTTTAAGCATGTAGATTGCAAGCTTATTAATCAGTGATTAATCTTGACACATATTATTGAGTAACTACTTGGAATTATTTGAATTAGTTGATGATAAACTAATATGTAGATTACGTAGTTATGAGAGTACAGGCCCTTGTACAGGCCCTTGCAGTTTAGAGGCTTTTAAAAGTGACATCCAATTGGTATCAGAAGTGCCCTGTTTTCTGTTTCAGCACCCAAATTTATTATCAGCTTAGCATGTCAACAACTCTTTTATATCAGGTGCACTGAATTCACACTAACTCGCTGTTTTATGAATTTAGTTTAATGGGGGCTATTCCTTTTCCCAAGAGCTTGGTAAAAAGCTTGGTAAAAAAAAATTTAATGTACACAATGTTCCATTTATCCACAGGTTAGCACTGGAGCTAACATTGCCTACAGAAATCAATAGTCACCCAAAACCTTTTTCAAAAGAAGAATCTGACTCACCATTTGTGCACATGCACATCATAAATGCACACAGACATTGCAGATTATGTTTGGAATTTCCACTGTTTCCCATTTTGTAATCTTAAATTGTTTTGAAACATTACAAATTGTAGCCCCAGTTTTTTAACTGATGTTATGTTTACAAATAGTGTCCATATGCCTGTGTGATGTGTGTTATTGCAATGGGCAGTAAAGTGAATGACCTCTGGATTCCTCAAAACTCCCATGCTAAACAAAAAAAAAGCTAAATTTGGACACCAAACAGGTCTGGGAAGAGTTGAACAGTGGGTAGATCCGACTTTTCTCTGAACTATTCCTTTAAGAGTCACAAAACAAGCTGCTAAGAAGGCTGAACAACAGCTGAATTCAAGGTTTATGTCCTCGCTACGACAACGCCACTGCAAGATCTTACTGAAATTAGGTGAGTAAGAAAGCTGCAAATATATGATTGTTGAGACAACAGAAAGTACAAATACAAATTATAAGACATGATTGTGCCTCAATTCTGCCTTACCTGTAAATCCTTTATGCCCTAAGATATAATGTTTCCTGAAAACCTAGAAAGTAGGGCTGTAAAATGTTTGTAACAAGCAGATTATACAGAAGGTTAATGTGGTACAGTGGAAGTTGTTCTAGTGTGACTCAGTAAGGCTAAAGCAGATTGAAAAAAGAGTCTAAGCTGTTTTCATCTTTGTGAGGCAGTATGTCCTTTCCTCTTTGCAGAAACCTCCTCCTCTATTCTCACTTCCAAAGCCTGGTCAACTGGGTATTAATAATACTGGCTCATTGCAGCCTCATGCATGTCTGAGTGCATTAAACTCACCCAGGATTTACTCAAGAATGGATCTGAGCAAAGGGGATCTATCTATTCCTACACATGGCAGAGGACAAAGAGAGGGAAAACAGAGGGGGAGGAGGACAAAGAGGGAGACAAGTGAAGGGAATGAAGAATCTTGAACAAATTGATGAGGCTTATAAGAGTTGCAATCAATGGCTTTAGAAAAAAGAGGAGATCAAAGGACTTGTATTGTTGCATCTATAATTAATAGCACATAAAGGGTGTTAATGAATCTCTTCTGCAGACGGACCATGCCAGGAATCTGAGTGTATGATTTTCCTTTGTTCTATCAAAGTAATTTGATCAATATGTGCAATATCCCGTGTAGAAAGTATTCTGAAATGCCCAGTATGTAGTGTATATTACAAAATATATCATCACCGTCATACCAAAACCTCATAAAAGTTCTCTGCTGTCAAGCTACATTTCATGGCACATACTGTAGCCTATGTACTGTAATAATTTAATAAGTTAATTTAATACAAACTGGTTTTTAGTTGTCTTTTTTGTTTGTTTTTCAGTTCGCTGCGTTCTGAATTTCAGTTGTGGTTTTAACCAAGAGTTTTCATTTTGGTGCAATTTTAACCAGTGTGGTCCATATTGTATACAGCTATACTGTTATTGTGTAAGTGTAAAAACACAAATTTCTAGAGGAAAAAATATGTTCTTAAATGTTAATACAAGGAAACTTTATCGCAAGTAATCTTAAACGATTTCTATGGTTCATTCGTCATGAATTATTCACATAAGGAAAGTTGGCATTTTCAATTGAAATCCATTTTTTTTAGTTATACTTTGTAATTTGGCATAGTTGTTTGTGATTTGTGAAAAATCATGGCTACAGATGACCTCTGCATGCCAGCAGGAATACTCTGTTCATTAAGTGTGATGACATGTTTTCAAATGGACTCAAACTTGTAGTGGAGAAGTTGCCTTCTTGATGAACAGTGAATTCAAATTGCTTGTCTAATGTGTCTTGTAGACAGTTTAACTGTTTGTCTTCTACTACACAAGCTGTTTGAATGTGTCTGCACTGACCAATTGCTGGAGAGCAAAGGAAACAAACAAAATTTTAGATCCCTTTTCTTATGATTTCGAATAATATTCAGCTCAAAATTACGGTACATCCCTAGCAAAAATAGTTAAGGAGTAACTGATATGCTCAAATATGTTTTTGATTTGCCATCTCAATAACCATGTAACAAAAAAGAAAGAACACCACATCAGCAAAATACAGTACTTATTCCCATTTAAACCTCTTCCCAGTTCAGCTGGCCTTCTATAAACACAGCACTGCAGGAAAAAGTGGGACACAAAATGTGCTAGCATTTGACCCTTACTATCCATTCCCTCACCCCCAACAACAGCACTGAACGCTCCTCTTTTTCTAATTTACATCTATTAGGGAGAAAAAGGATGAAATGCGAATGATAAGGCAGTAAATTTCTAATACGAGCCATCACGTGTCATAACCCGATGAATGTGCATGGGCAGTTTGAGTGCATGAGGTGGGGAGGTTTCTTAAAGATGAGCACAGAGGTTACAGTTTCTGTGTCCACATCATGGTGTCCTTATGAGGTGACAGATAAGCAATCATGGGCAGGAGGGGGAGGGTGGCATTAGTATTCCTCAATAGTAGCCTGACCCCTTACGATCACCCCTCATTCTCCTCTGCAGGTACTAGAAAACCCCAATGGCCCCCTGAATGAATTTATTGATGGCTATATCAATCTGTTGGCTGCGCACTGTTTCAGCGGTGCGTTTACAGGCATAATGCTGACAAGGAGTATGATAATGGGCATCACAGATCAGCACAGGAACTGTTCAACCTTCACAGCACCGAATAAATTGCATCTCACTTATTTATCCTGCATGATAGGGCCAGGGAATAAAGCAAAGGTGAGCAAAGCATATACATTGCTATACAGAAGATTATAGGCTGATGGTTGAGAAATGGCGAGATGGAATAGATAATGGAAATATGTTTTCATGCCTACAGACTTAAGCCTCGGACATTCAGGCTTGATGTTCAGCTGTTCCCTCAGGTGCAGTATGTTCTGATCTGCTGCTTGTAACTATGTTCAGTGGTCGTCTCCCCGCGCATCTCTTTTATCACGCCTATAAACTGAAAGGATATTAAGACTGTTAACAGTATTTCAGATCAGCTACATCAGCCTCTACCATCAGTCCTTTCCAGTTGCCTGAAAGGGCAGTCTTGTCTGAGGAACGGAGAAAAAATATGACATTTGAAGCACGAAGGTCAAGGTGCACAGGTTCTGTACACTATCCCTGCCTGTGCCTACCAGGGTAATGCTACATATTTAAACACTCTCCCTCTGATTGCCTCTCTCAGCTAAACAAACAGCAGCCACAGAGTGTTAATAAGATTTGGGACTGAACGCAAGGGATCACAAGAGAAAAAAAGGTGGAAAAATGAATAATATAAAAAGAAAAAGAGACAAAAGACCCTGACAGAGAGAAAGATATTAAATGGTGACATAGGATTAAACCAGGGGAGATTTTATAGTTCTAAACATCGTTCTCATTAGGACATTCTATGAATTATGTATTATACGCCTAAGTGCTAATTAAAATGCTAATAACTCTAACACCTACATGATCCACATCAAAAAAGTCTCATGAAAATTTAGGTTGTAAAGAGCAATGCTTGGGGATGAGGATGAATTCTAAACTTGTCATACAATTTCAAATTATTTTCCGAATATTTCCTCCAAACTCTTCATTACACTGGGTTGCTAATCCTAACATTACTGCACAGTAGTTGCCAGATTGGTAGTTTTTGGTTTGATGGTGTGGGTGAAAAAATGAGCTTTGGCAGGTGGGCAAAATTTGAGATGGTTTGCCATGATGTTGTCAGTCTTTAAAAATAGATCCCATTCTACTGAATTGGTTGAAAGTCAGAACTGAAAAGCCATTTCAGACTTTTTATTGACTTGGACTTTAGAACAAAATCATGTGGCTTTCAGTGATCCTATACCACATAAAAAAGTTAATTTAATTGCAGAAAAGTTTATTACAGTGGTGATTCTTAAGGTCACCCACTGATATTTACACATTTACTTTAAAACAATGGAATCTAACTGCTCACCATGTGGCCATCAGTGACTTCCTGCTCTAAAATGCAGGGAGGTGGCTAAAATAAGGCTCTGCCCATGGATTACTTTTCTGAATAGTTTTTTTTAATATAACAAACTCAAATTTAAAGCTTTCAACAACAATTCAAAAGAAATCAAAATATGTATTTAAAAAATAAGTATTTTAAAATTTAGGGATTAGTTTGGGACAGATATCTCCCAAAAGAAAGCCTTCTTTAGATAATGATTTTGTATAAATGTAGCTTATTAGTCTCTCAATTAATGAATGCTAGATAGAATAATAGCAATTCATAGCAGAAAACAGCCTGAACTGGATTGAATTCATAGGTTAGTCAGTTTGCTGACTAATAAATTTTTAAAAACCTGGACTCTATATGACAGCATGAGTATGAAACAAAGATTTTATGCTTGCATGGGTAGAATGATAGTCTTATTTTACTTGCTCTGCCAAGCAAAAGAATGAACACTTTATTTGTTCAGTGATGCCATATTCGTAAATGCAATGCTCTAATATGGCTGGAATGCTGATTTCAGCTGTTTGTTGTTTGTGTACCTGGAAACTATTAAAGTAATCTGGCAAACCTGACTATAGGACTTGCTGTAGGACTAGGTTCTTTGAGCTCTCCAAAGTGCTGACAGAAGCACTCTTACCAAATTAATGTAAGCTTGGGACCATGTGCAATAAAATCAGTCAGAATTGAAATGCGTGATTAAAAACATGCACGATTCCTCAGACAAAGTGCCAACAGAATTTTAAACAGTAATGGCTTGTAATGAGTGAGAGCATGAAAGAGGACTAAAGACCTGAGGGATTGCTTTCAAGGAATTTAATTTGTTTTCCCCATTAATAATTGAACAAATGTACAGTACTGATTCTAAGCAGGTCCACACATTGACATATAAAACTGCTTAGTGTAAAATATGGTGGCTTTTTTTAATCATGTTGCATAAATTATGTCTCACAGCTTGAGATACACAAGCGCAAGTTTGAGGGAGAACATCCATGTCTGGAGACAAAAAGATAGAAAGTACAATTTGGTGTTAGTACACAGAAACCCTGGATTATATAAACTCTCTCAAACCCACTGTTAAATGGAATTGTTTCCCCAAAAAATTTCTACAAAGTTAAAAAGTTAAGATGTTCAGAACTGTTCACAGTAGTGGTGACAGGATTCAGATGTCTGAACATTTTAACATCACATGTTTAATGCCTCCAAAAGCTACTTCACACACTGAATGAAATGTTTATGAATAGGTTTTGGCCTAAAACATATTTTTAAAATTCATTCATGGTGAAGAGGTATATGCAGGAGGAATTTGCAGGCAAAAAACTTCCCAAAGAAATTTTTTTTTTCTCTTTTAGATTAACCACAGTTTTACTATTATGAACATCACATGCATTACAAAATCTCAGAAGACATGTGTAGGTTCACTGGTTGGTATGCACAGTAAATAAAATGACTATATTTGCGTATGACTTGTAGTACATGTGATGGCGATAGGAACCATTGCTGGTCCCTATCACCACCACTGTAAAGAAATCTGAGTAAGTTTGTCTACAATGAACCATTGCACATCAAGTGACTGTTTACATCTCAACCACTGAACTATGCAGAAATAATTCTAAATTGGTGGACATTCCCTTTAAGCAGAGCTAAATGTGCTTGAACAGAACTGGGAGAAGTGGGACTACAACCTACAAAGAGTAATATTATGCGTTAAGGGTGGTTTATTGCTTCAATTCTTGGTTACGTCTTGTGTCAGACAGGCAGAGATGCATGCTGGCATTTTGTTATTAGGAATATTAATATCCTGAACGTGTCTACTTTGTCGCTATTTGTGTAAATTAAACTCATTGCTCTGCTTTGGATGGAAGCCATTTTTCTTTGTCCAGAGATGGATGTCTGCATTTCACATTAGTGAAATCATCTCTCACTGTGCAGATGCATGTGGATATTTTCTTGCGGTGGGTAATGTTTTAGAGAGCGGGGTCTGCAAATCCTACATTTACATACATGCAGGCCATTTACATAATACTACTGCGTAACAATGTGACTGGTTAAAAAATTAATAAAAAATGAATTAAAATAAAAGGTCGGTGTGTGGTACCGGGATAAGATAGAACATGCAGTCAGTATGAGATATGATCACATTCGCCTGAGGTGTGAAACTCTGTGGGGGATTCAAAGAGAGAAGCTCTCAGAGCTATTTGAATAAGGGGTATAATTCATGATACTGGGACTCAGCCAAGAAAGTTATCTTTGCCATAAAGCAATTAGCACAACATGCTATGACTACTCCCATAGCTTCTGTTCTCCTACAACAGACTGAGCTCCTGCTCTACTAAACATAACAATCTCCATATCTAGTTATCAATGTGAGGTGGGGTAAATTTCAAAGGATGATCGGAAGACCTTAAACTAGACTTCCAAACACAATGAATTGCAAGAACTGAAGAATAAGCAATGTGGATTCAGACTCTAAATATCAAAGCTAAGTCAATTTGACCTCACAGATAAGAATCAAATAGAACAAATGAAAATCATTTGAGACCTGCAGGCCCAGCTCCAGAATCTTTCAGGAATTAGCATTCAATCCACGTCTGCTTGAACAATACAACTCATTAAGGTCACTGGGGTCAGGCAGCTCAAGTATAAAGCTCACCACCGAGGCCAAAACCCACAAGATGTGTTTTCCACTGCTTATTTTTCACATTTCAACAAAAAATTGTCATCTTTTTTTTTTTTTTTGGTAATCCCGTATATGCAATATACAATAAGCTAAATATACAAAATCATAATTTTTTAAAAATGTTTTTTATTTCTTTCAAGGAACCATTGAAAGATTCTGATTCATCACAAGTTTAATAATAATAAAAAAAACCTTTCAGACTGAAATGCTGTCCCACATTTTCACGTTACTACTCAAACACAAAGAAATTTTGTCCATGGGTGGAGCCTTATTTTAGCCACACCCCTGCATTTTAGAGCAGGAAGTAAGACTGCATCCCTGCATCCTCTCATGGCCACATGGTGAGTAGTTAGATCCCACTATTTTGAAGTAAATATATCCCAAAATCTGAAAATCTGTGTGTAACCTTAGGAACTGTCAATCATGAAACACACATTTTCTGCAACTAAGAAAACCTGTGCTTTAATGAGACTTAATGAGATATTATCTACTCTTATTATCTGCTTATGAACAAACAACTTCAAACAAATTATCTGGTAACACTGGATCAGTATTAGGATTAAGTTTACATTTACAGCATTTACTTTTAGTAAATAAAAAATTACTTTTTCAGCATTAATTTTAACTGAATCTATTACATTCCACTTCCACTAGATGAGCATTTACCATGCATCTGTAGCAGACCCTCAGAATAGTGTTGCCAGATAATCGTGAGTGTGTATATTGATGCAACTTGTATAGCTCATATTGTAAAACGTCTAGAATTTCATATGAGTAAAATATTTGCTAAAGAACAGTGAAATATTGAATACAATTATATTATTTTGGAAATCCTTTTATTCCACAGTGTGGAGTCAGTGCAGATCAAGGAATCTCTCGGTCTCTCAAAGACAGCTTTTTGATTTGCTATGATTTGGTTATGCGTATATCAAACAACAGCAAACATATTGGCTATAAATATTTCAGCAGAACATACAGTAAGGCATTAATGATAATAGAGAGTCTCTCTGTTTAATATTTAATGCTTTTAATTGGGCAGGAATTGGGAACAACCTACGCTGGGGCTGTCTTATCGATGGCGTCAGTTACACAGTCTTCTGGCTCAGACAAAGACACATGAGAGCAGAAAAATGGATTAGTGCAGGTTTGGTTTGTCATCCTCTGAGGATACTCCTCTTGAAGGTAAAAGAGGCCCATTTAGTCGTGGCTCTCTCACTCAGCTGCCAATCCAGTAATGAGTCCATTAAAATGTAGATCCAGGTGCATAGCAGACAGGAGCATGTGATCTTCTAATTCATATTTAAAGCTCTCAGCAGATACGTCACACTGGATTACAGGCTTGCCAGGAGTGAGGGGAGTCCTGTATGGTTCTTCGTGTCATATGACCATGAAGTGGTCAGATATGACAGACGAGCAGACAGTCAACTGTAAAAAGATTCTACGCTGTACGCCATCTCTGTGATGTAATGATCAAATCAGTTGATGTATCTCTGCTCTGCCCACAAAGGCACTCTTTTATAGCAACAAACTTTAAAAATGTTTTGAAAATAGTATCTTTATAGTAAAAGGCAAAAACATTTTATTTTAGCTATAAATGTATAGATTTTATTCTAATTAATTTTCTAATCTATTGGTCCATCCATCATGTCATTTTCATACAATGTAAAGAGCAGCTGCTGTTCTCAGATGTTGTAGAAAAGAAATAGAGAATTGTGAAGCAACAATGTGGAATATATTATTCTATTAAATATTAACATTCATTTTTTTTTTAAGTCCCATTGCGTATAGACTGGATGTAATTTTTTATTTGTAATTTAGCTAAATGTTAGCACAATGGCAAATTTATTGTAGTTTCCAAACTGGCTCCGTTCAATTACATGCCAATTCAAACAAATTGGCTGTTATATTTGCGTTGGACTGGCGACCTGTTCAGGGTGTTTCCTACCTTTCCGTCCAATGGCCTCCAGTTCCCAGACCCAGAACAAAACAGTGATTTGCTCTTTAATGGGCTATTTGAAATTCTGTTGAAATTGTATTTGAAACATCAGTTTACTGTTTAAATATGAATCAAATAAAGTGCTACACTGAAAGTGAGCAACCTCAACCTGACAGCCTAACATTTTAAACGGGAAACTCAACATCCATCCATCCATCCATCCATCCATCCATCCATCCGTCCATCCATCCGTCCATCCATCCGTCCATCCATCCATCCATCCATCCATCCACTAAGCCGCTTCTCCCTCAGGGTCGTTGGGGGGGTGCTGGAGCCTATCCAGCGGTGGAAACATTACATAGCAAATGTGAATTCCAGTCTAAATTTTAAATAAAACTCTGAAGCTTGTCCAACTTTGCAACTGCTGTTATGAAAGAATGTTACCTGTGCTGATTCAGCTAGTGTCAACCCTTCTATATATAAATCATCCAGATTGCATGGACCCTCAGAACCCAAAAGAGCCTGATTCTTTAAATTGCTGTTGTTGCTTTTTGTTTTTCTTACAAATATTTTCTTGTTATTGTGCATCTGTGGGTATCCAACTGAGACAGCACCTTAAGATCAGTGCTCCAAATATCAAACCAAAATGCAACCATACTTAAAATCAGAAACATCATTTTTGATAGAACATCACATTAAAGTATGTCTTATTTGAGACTCCATCTACCACAATTAGTAATAACATACATGTACTTATACACAGACCGTATGCATTAAGCTATGCAACGTTTTTATTTGTGTGGGTGTGTTTAGGTCAGGACTCTCAGCTCTAAAATTTGCCTTGATGCTGACTAAACAATGAGTTTGCTAAACTGAGTAAAAATATATTCCAAATTACTAGCCAACAAACTACACAAACACACTCAAGCTTAATTATCTTCCTTTTCAAATTTTCACCTTGATGTCCATAAGGAATGAGCACTCTCATTTTGGCAGCAAAAACACAAATACCAGCTAAGTAAGCTTTGCAGTTCACTGGTCAAGTCTGAAAGTCAAAACAAAAAAGCCATACAGCAAGTTCACTGGGCTGTGTACATAGAGAAGAACCTTCAAACTCACAAAGCATGAAAGGGTTAATCCTCCACATTTAATGTGTCTTCACCTAATCTGTCTACAGTAGAGAGGTACCGTATACAAAGTGAGGAGCCAAGCGCTAATCCAAGGCATTACTGTTCCAGTTTCTGGCCCTCGCGAGGTGTGGCTATGGAGATAAATGGCGCTTGGGGGATTAAATTGTCCTGAGTGCACTGACTGGTTAATTGAATCCTCTCTGGGAAAAAGAGCCACCCCAGCCCCCCCTGGAGGAGCCTGGTGGGGAGGGAAACCAAATGTTTTTTTTTTAATGTAGAGTGGGGCATCTGGGGGTTGTGCAGTGGGTCACGCTGTAGGTGTGCAAGGCAAATCCTATTCTCTCACAATCTGTCAAAGAAAGATGAATCGAGAGCTGTCTTTATTACACTGATAAGTGGTGGAAGTGTGAGCATAGACAGCCGTGACAGTGACGTAACATAATACAGTGCAATGGCCTTTATGTCTCTGCCTGTGATAGAACAAACTTGCCTCTGGGGCAGAAATGCGGGGGCTCGATTTGTTCAATTATTAAACCGAATATTAGAAAGCATTTTCTTTGTGTGACAGTCCAATAGTCACATCCATCACTGCTGTGGAGGAGTGCATGAACAATTATGTGTAGACAGTATTCGCTTATGATCCAATCCCACTTACTGGATTAACCCCTTAAATGCCCAGAACATACAGGCAGGTACAGGCTTCTATTTCTCACTGCTCAGAGTTTACATTATTTCCAGACAATTATGAAATTATAAGCCTTGCAAAGTAAAAAGCAGTGACCTGGGTTTTTTTTTTTTCCTTCCACTGGGGGACACACTGCTCACACCACCCAACCCACCTTGAGTGTTTTATGCCAAATATTCATGTTAAGATATGATATACTAGGAAAGTGTCAGTAAATATGCAAACTATTCTTAACTTAAAAATGAATTACATAGTTATATAGTATTATATAAGTACATTAAATATAATACCATATAATATAGTAAAAGTATAATTCAAATTACTATTATAGTAGTTTAACCATCATGATGCTACTTAACATGTAGCATCAATTGGTGTTGTAACTGGCTTTTTTGTTAGATGTTCACATTAGCTGTATTTTCATAAAGCCTTGTTTTGAACATTTTTATTTAAGACAACACACTCCACTTTTCCTTGGAGTTCATCCATCCACCCATCCATCCATCCATCCATCCATCCACCCATTTTCTAAGCCGCTTCTAAATATTTGGAATCTAGATACATATTTGCATGTGCTACACAGTATAATCTGCTGTATTTCCAAAACATTTTCAGGAAATGTGTTCAGCTGCTTTTCTATTCAAGTCTATTAAGATGCTAGAGTTGGTTAACCTATACTAATGTACCATCTGACTGATTCTCTGTTAAAACACTTCTTTACATTCATACTTTGCCTTTTAAACTAAAAAAAGTTCTAATGCCACGCCTCTTTTTTATTTTTGCTATTTGCACCTATCTAACACTGTTTTACAACCATTTATATAGCATTAAATAGACAGACATCAATGTTACACACAAGTATGACACATATGCATTTTGATGTGGAGGCTTTGCTTTAGGCTTAAAGCAATTAGTTAAACATTGTATCTTAACACAGAAAATCAGCAAGACCCACTAAACTAGTTAGCTAGCTGTTGCTAACAAACTAGGCTATAGCACCAGTCTTTTTCAATCCAGGGGAGGCATAGCTGGCAATATATTATCACAGGTAGCCTGCTCAGTTTACCTTACTTTTAAACATCATTGCTGTTCATGAACATTAGAAAAGCAGAGGGAGCTGTTTGCTACAGGACAGGCAGATGAATGATGTTCCTGACTCTATGGACTACATTTCCCATAAGCCTTTAATGTGCAAGGACGTGAAGATGTGGTGAAAATACAGTATTCAAGTCAAGTCAAGAAATGAGGCTTTTATTGTTATTCCAAGTGCACCGTGGAGCAAGAATAGGTTCCTCCAAGACTATAGTACAACATGGAACAAAAGAATACAGTTCAGACAAAGTGCAAACGTGCAGATGTAAGTGTGCGAACATTAAACTAGAAACAGTACAATATATACATTACATTAACGGCATTTGGCTGACGCTCTTATCCAGAGCGACTTACAATTTGATCATTTTACACAATTGGCCTGACTGCATGTCTTTTGGACTGTGGAAGGAAACCGGAGAACCCGGAGGAAACCCACGCAGACACGGGGAGAACATGCAAACTCCACACAGAGAGGACCCCGGTCGCCCGGCCGGGGAATCGAACCCAGGCCCTCCTTGCTGTGAGGCGATAGCGCAACCCACCACGCCACCGTGCCGCCGATAAATAAAACAGACATAAGACAGTAAACTGACAGGACAGTGCAGCACCAACAAAGCACTCATATATGAGCATGAGGTAGAGAGAATAAGGTGCAGAGATATTTAACATGCTATGATATGTAGGTATTGTGCTGTCCACCACAGTGTCTGAAGAGGGTGGCTTTGTAGTGCAACTAGTGGTTAGAAGCATCAACTCTCCTTGTTTGTTGGGTCCTCCTGTGTTGCCCCCTCCTTTCATGTTGGATAGCGCTTCTTCTGAGCCGACGCTACAGTATGACTCGAAACCGTAGTTGATACTTTAAAACATTCTACAGCTTCAAGCCCCCAAAACACGCCACCATCCCCAAAGCCCTTTTGGAGAAGCCTGTGGTCATCAGGCTGCCACTTCAACACACTACAAAATGACAACATGCACATTAACAGTCCTATCAGCCAAGACATCGCTGAGTGATCGGTGTGAGCCACCTCTAGGTTATTTCAGGAATTAAGTAATACATTAAATAAAACAAAAGAAGCTACACAAATAGGATTATTTATCACTGCTGTCTTGGTTGAATCAAGCACCTCACTATTCTTCGCACTCCATCACTCTAAAGTGCAGACATGCAAAATTTATTTCCATTTTCACAATGCTTCGCTCACATCTAACACAATTTGAAAAGAGATTGAAAAGGAATGAAAAAGAAACATTTACAAAAAGATCCAAAGACTGCATTCACATTTTTGACACATATCGCAAATTAAAGGCTAGGACTGTACAAAACAAGGACTGTTCTTCAGAACACTCACTAACACACAGCCCAGATAGCCTCGACTATACTCAGTGGGAAACTTTGTTGTTTCAACAGAGATACTGCTGCAATGCTGAGTGCCGGTAATAACTTTTCATCTCCCTTGGAACTGGATGCTAGACATATGAACCACTGCATGAGGTCAGAGGCTTAGGGAACACAGCCACGTTTAGGTTTTTAATGATTAATTACTCACAGAATATTAATTACAAAGAAAGAAAACAATTTCTTTTTTTTTTGTTAATCAGATTAGAAATGCCTACTTGATTCATGATTAGCAGGTAAATTAAACCTCTGTGAGCCAGAGCCTGTGCAGTGCAATCCATTCCCAAGCTAATAGTCAACATGCTAATTTCAGACTGAAACAAGACAAGGCTAATTCAACAGGAGAACAGAAAAACAGCCAAATCTGTCTGTGTTTAAGCGCTTTGATCAAGTGTGAAGCAAAGCATGGGGGTCAATTCAAAGCCGATGTTCCACGAATGGGCTTCCCTAGTGCCAACACTGCACTGGATTAGGTTTTCAGTCAGGGCTTTTTCCTTTTTTATGAACCTTTTAATATAAATTCACTTCTTTGGTACAGCTTTGTAGTAATTTAGTGATTTTAGCAAAAATATTTGGAACGTTCCAAAAAACAGGTTCCAAAAGACTGTAATGCCTTAGCTTGTTTACAGACAGCAAAAGATCATTTGGACTCATTTCTTCAACAGATTTCATTTTTAGCACAAAACAGTCTAGGAAATGGATCAGATAGGCAGCCTACACAGAATTACCCTAAACAGAAATCACCCAAAGAATATTTTATTTACACTGTAGGTTGAGGCTTTTATTAATTATTAAAGCCCTCAGAACTGACCAACTTTTTTCATAATATGAAAAAATGACAACAACCAGGTAGATAAATAAGGAAATAATTCATAATGCATGTCATTTTCTATTCTCCACACTGGAGATTACAAAATAAATTGTCACAGCTATAGGTAATGTTTGCAGCTCAGCCATCTGGTGGCAGTGTTCCAATTCTGTCTAATCGAAGCCCACTGGTTCCCACCAGTCCTCTACAGATTGGTACCCAGCAGAACAAAGGAAACACTGATTCGTATTACAGCTGCCAGTCTGTCAGTGAAATTCATCACGCACTGAATTTCCACACTACACACATGGCACATGGCCAGCATCACCCTGGGTCACTTGCAACAATACAGACACAAATATGCTCCAATAAAACAAGTGATTGCACCATTTCTTGTGCAAGATGCAGAAGAACAGTATACAATGGACCAGTGAAGTGCACAGAAGTAATAAACTGTACATAATTCAGCACTGAAAGGACAGCATTACATGGAAATCTTACATTATTAGTTAAGTCAATTACTGTTTATAAAATGCTGATTTTAGTTCATATGCGGTTTGAGAGAGTTACATTGCTGACCCATTTAATTAAGCAGCAAAATAACTTACATATATATCTCTGCAACACTTACTTGCACACCAAGCAAGACACAGAAATAGCCTAAACATTAGAATATCCTCACCGCATTACACTGCGCACAGAGCTGAGAATTAGATTTCATGCATACTTGTGGCAATGGCAGTATCAATGAATGGTGAAATCACATTAGAATTCATTAGACATAATTGTGAGGGGCTTTCATTACCTTCTGAAGGATAGTAAGAGCTCATTTGGACCCGCTAAAACCTGGGCGTTACGATAATTCTTCATTTTCTCTGATAATACTATCTGGTTGTGAGGAAGATCATTTAAATGTTAATGGACAGCTTCCCTCCACTGTGCAGCTATCAGTAGCTCTCCCTGGGTGTGCTGAAAGCACGATGCGTGGATCAAATCCACAACAAGCCTCTCCTCTGCTTCACTAATTACACTCTCAGTTTTTCATTCAGCCCTCATGAAATATGACAATCCTGGAAAAATACATTCACATCACATGGACACACACAAGCACACACATTATCTAAGCCGCTTATCCTCTTGGGTAGTGAGGGGAAGCAGTCATTGGGCGTAAGGCAAAAAACACCCTAGACAGGTCGCCAGTCTATCACAATCACTCCCATTCAATTACAATTTATTCAACTACTACATTTATTAATGACTCAAGGACACAACAAAGTTTTTGGAAGCCTCTCATTACTACATTTTTCATGACACAAACTCATTTAAAAAAATAAAAGGCAATACTTTATTTGAAGGCTGTCTACATATGGACTTCATAATACATATATAAGCATTGAATAGTGTTTTTATAGAGCAATATTTAAGTATATGTGAACAGTTCACACAAGTAATGGCAAGATTAAGCTGTAAATATCAGAGTATTGACACAATCCCTAAAGTTAGGTGACAGACAGTTGTACAGTTTGTGCTGCTGTTATGAAGCATCATTACCAAGTAATGGAACTTTTAAGGCAGAGGCTTAGTTAAGAACCTTATTTCAGTTGAATTGCATCAAAATCTTCCACAGAAATGATATATTGTGTTTTAACTAGATTTCTGCTTTATAACTGAGGGAATGATGCTGTGTTATAAATGGAACAATGATCAGTCACTTTAGTTTAAATTACGTTGTGTCAATACATAATCATTTACTTCATAAAACGCATCTACACCTGAAACTCAGTCTGATCATACTGTAACTTCAGTCAGTCTATACCTGCACATACTATAAAAACTGACATCTTGCACATCTTTGCACATCTTGTATAATCTGGAATCTATCCCCTGTGTACTCTGCATCTCATTTATCTAACTCAGATTTACAAATTGCATATATGAAAGTGCGTACAACTGCACATATCTTATTTAATAATTTATATTGCTTTATAAAAACATTGGACATGCCGCAATACTGGTGTACATCCTTGCAGTACTTAATATACAAACATATACAAAAAAGAAAAAAAATTATATATATAACATAACATTTTTGTCTCCTTATATATTTTTGTATTTAAGCACTGCAAGGGGGCTACACATCTAAGACTTTCACTCACCTTTGCGCATGTGTAAACGTGATGTGACAACAAACGTGATTTGATGTAATTATAAACCTACTTTATCTTGTGACTCCTGTCATGAGCTGTTCATAAATTATACTTATAAGGCAATATTTGGATATCATTTAATGCTTATGCATGTGTTATGAAGTCCCTATGTAGGTAGCCTCCAAATAAAGTGTTAGCAAATAAGGGTTCATTTTGACATCTGCTACATAGAAGCATAATTCTTTTAAAAAAACCAACATTCTTTTAAAAAAAGTTCCAAAGACGGTTCTTTGAGAGATGCGACAGATGAACCACTTTTTGGTTATCATGTGTAAACTAACCTTTTAAGGTTTTAAAGAAGAGATTCTTTAAACTTTAGAAATCTCAATTACAAAAATGATTATTTAAAGAGCCATCCATTGAAAGGTTCTCCAGGGAACCAACACTTGTCATTCTGTGGCATCACTCAAAAAAACCCTGAATCCTCCAGTGGAGTGAATCCTTGCAAAGTGCATGTATCAAAAATGGACTTTTTTACAAAAAGTTATCTAAACAAATTTTAGTCAGCACAGAGAAGCAAAGTGAAAGATGAAACATGATTGACAGAGACACTTTGACCACACCTCAGTGCCGTAGGGAACAGGGTCCAACCCCAGTCCTCCAAGGTTACTGAGCTTTAAAAAGCTCCTCAACCTCTTCCCCTCCCCAAAGTGAGGCTGGCTCTAATGAGCCTTCTCCTGGGGCAGAGGTTTAGTGTGGGAAGGGGGGCTAAAGAGGCCATCATGTCGCTCATTTATGGGCAACATATAGCCATGACTTTCCTCTAATTGTGAGCTTGAGCTGGCTCATTTGTTTTGGTCATTAACATTCAGTCCAAGATACAGCCCCCCCCCCCCACACACACACATACACAGATACATACAAAACGCCCCACACCCACCAACATTAAAAAAATGCAAATAGGGAAATACAAGCAGCACTGGGAAATTTAGCCAAGCTGGCTTTCGTGAATTTGAAGAGGCTTGTTTGACCTCCCCTAGATGTGAAGAAAAATACTCACGCTGACAAGCAGAAACAACATGAGCACTCATATAAACACATGCATACTCACACTACAAGTAAACAAAGATGTCCACAACAGTAGTGCATATAGCCTACATACAGACAACACACACAAACATTTTCAAAAGAACAGCGCAGTTACACACACACTCTCTGGGGAGTGTGCAATTGCTGCTTGTGGCACATTTCAAAGCATCAAACATCAAACCTCTCTGAGTCTGGCAGAGAGAGACCTTTAGTTGGCTGGTATTAAATATTGATGGACTAAAGATATGCAGATTGTTTATTGACTGCCTTCTGAAGGGAAATGAAGGATGGTGCATCTGTCTGGCCTGCACTTCTCCTTTAATGACTTTGTCTGATTTTGGAATTCTGTGTGAATATGCCGTGGTGAGTCTTTGTGTTAGTCATGGCTGTAATTACCAGACATTAACAAGCAATTAAAGGAATAATGAACTAAATATGCTGTCTCTCTTAAATGGTGTTTAGCTGTAATGGGCTGGCATGGAGGAGAATAACCCCTAGGAGTGCCACACAAGTATTCTGTTAATGCCCACTAATGGCCTCAATTATGCATAATTGTTGTTTTTTTTTATTATGAGCACAGGACACCCCACATTTCCAACTCTTGACACGATGGTGGCATTTTCCAGGTGCTGTTTGCCTATATGATGTGCTGCTCTTCAACAAATGTCTTATAAACAAATAAACAGGATTTTCCCCTAAGATGCGTGATGTGGTGATTATTACACAAGCAGGAGGATCAGCCATTTCCGCCTGACCATCTGCTAATGCATAGAAGAGAGAAGGAATATGAAAATTCTGCACAACTGAAGTATTTTTCTTAAAATTTTTAATCATTAAAATTTTTCTTTGAATTTTTATCATACATTCTTGGGATTTTACAGCAAATAAATATAAATACAAAAATAACACTTAGAGTAACAGAGGTAGAATAGAATATTTAATATTATTAATGTTTAATTGATTTGCTATGATATAGTCATTACATAAACTCTAAAAGGGATGTGTTAAACAACACCAACACCACATGTGTTACATGTTCAACATGTTTGTGTTGAAAATAACACTAAATACATTGTCCTTACATGTGTTTGGTTAAGGACAGAATGTATTGTTCTGAACACCTCAGTTTTAAGAGCGTATTGTCTGAAACTCAACTTCAAGTTTTAGTAGCAACAAAAGGTGTCCTACGCCATTAGCAATCATTTTTAATATGAACATTTGCACATGTGCATGATCCAAGGTTGTGTTGAATGCACAGTCTAGCCTACAGCCCATTCAGTTACAGGAAAGTAACTGTGTTGCAAGGTCTGCCCACCAAGTCTCAATACTAACACATTCTGCAGCAGTTGGTGGACCCCAAAAAATGATTCTTTACCTGAATTCAGTCACACATTCATTGGAGGGTGATGACCTACAGACACTTCAATTATTAACCAAATATCTGGTGGTACTTGTTTATCAATAACATCATGGCAAGACTTTGGTTTAGAAGTAGGCGTAGATTTTGACTTGAGGTTTAGATTTCAGGTTACATTTAATATAATCTGTAATGCTCATCTTCAAGTTCAGTTGAATGTTAAAGACAGAATAAGCATCTATAAAGCATTCACACTGGATTATCAAAATGGTGCTGTTATTTTCTGTGCAGTTAAATCTCTTTCTCTCAAAATAAGGCAATTTTGTTGATTCAACATAATGTACTTACATTGGCTAAACGTAATGTACTATTACAATTTCATTTCAACTCAATTAAGGTCACTGAACTTTATTTTACTGGTATTGATTTACCTTATGATGTGCAACTCACAAGTGGAAATCTCATTAGACTTGGAAAAACAATTCATTCTCTTCTATTTGACTTGATTGACTGGGTGATAACACCTGGGATAATTATGCTCTTTCAAATCTAACACCCTAAATACATTTTAAAAATGGCTCAGTTTAATTAATATATGCTAGATTAATTTTCTTAACACATACAAGAGGCCTTTCTATGTTGTAAGGTGAAAGCAAGTAAGAAACTCCACAATCTATAATAAAAGTGGCTGTTCACTTTCTAGTTTCTTTTATTGGGTCTTTCAGATGTAATGATAGGGAGGAGTTCACTGCACAAGCAAATAGCACAACAATTCAAGAACAACATTTCTCAAAATAAAATAGTAAAGAACCATTTCTTTTCATCATCTACAGTACATAATTAAAAGATTCAGAGAATCTAGAGAAATCTCTGTATTCGGGACAAGGCCAAAAACCAGCATTTGCTGGGCGTAATCTTTAGGCCCTCAGGTGGCACTGCATTAAAAACAGACATAGTTCTCTAGTGAAAATCACTGCATGGGCTCTTTTGGAACTTTTGGAAAACACTGTCTAATAAAACACTTCGGTGCTGCATCCACAAATGCTAATTAAAACTCTTAAAATGCAAAGAAGAAAGCATATATAAACAGGATCCAGAAATGCTGCCACCTTCTCTGGGCCTGAGCTTATGTAAAATGGACTGAGGGGAAAATGATGATATGGATGACAAGCACATCTGTGAAGGCACCATTACTGCTGAATGATATATACATGTTTTGGCAACATAAACTGCCATTAAGACATCCTTTTCAGGGAAGGCCTTGAGTATTTCAGCAAGACAATGCCAAACTGCATTCTGCATCAATTACTCTGTATTAAAAGACAAACTGACCTTCCTGTAGTCTAGACCTGTCACCACTGAAAACATTTGGCACTTTATAAAATGAAAAATACTACAAAGGAGACCCTGAAGTTTTGAGCAGCTGATAATATATAAGCCGATGATAAGCAAAAATGGGAAAACAGTTCACATTGGTTATAGTGCTGTTAAAAGGAAAGGTGATGTAACAGTGGTAAACATGCCCCTGTCCCAACTTCTTTGGAACATGTTGCAGCCATCAAATTCAAAATGAGTGAATATTTGCAAAAAACAGTTTATCTGTTTAAACATTAAATATCTTGTCTTTGTAGTGTATTCAATAGAATATAGGTTGAAAAGGATTTGCAAATCATTGTATTCTGTTTTTATTTATGTTTTACACAACGTCCCAACTTCATTGGAATTGTACATGGGTTGTACAATACAGTTGTTACTGTGCACTACAGAGCAGAATAAAAACAGACTGGTGCAAATGAAAAAAAGCGCAGACGGAATGGGAGCAACTCAAAACAGAAGAAGAAGAAGAGGAAGAAGATGAAGAAGAAGATTAATAAAAGAATGAGCTGTTATTCTCTTCTCTCTCTTTGAAACTACCTAGTGTGTGTATACACACACACACACACACAGACACGACCATGTGGTCACTCTAAGAAGGCACGAGATGAAGGCCCAGAATTTTGCCAAAAATTCCATGACTGCTACTGCAGGCCAAAACACTAGTCCACATGACTATAGTGACCACATTACCCATGTCTGTGCCCAGTCAGAGAGCCCACCATGCCAGGCCCTCTTGGGCATCTCCACTTTGGCGCTGTGTCATCATGTCCTCCTGCTTGTCATAATTCTGCAGCAGAAATGCCAGACAAGACAACAGGAGGTAATCTCTTTATGGATGTATGAAGCCAAATCTTACCACAGAGTACGGCTCTCCATCAGAGAGAAATCTCTCTCTGCGTGATTATCTTCTGTACATTGACACATCTTTGTTTGTTTAACTGCAAAGCAGAAGACACTGTAATTAGGGATGGGCAATGTTATCATTATTGTGATAAATCACAACACAATACGCTTTGCTGAGTGCATCATGGGTATCATCGGTTCTCCTAGAGGAATTGTATACATATCATAAAAAGACGGAGTTTAACCAAATTATAGAGACCCTGAAAACATCTACCAGTGTAGAAACTGCATAAACTGCACAGTACAAATATGACAATCCCTTTATCTTATTTTATTAATTTATTATTGCCAACTGTTTAAATTTATTCTGTTCTTTCTTAAATAGTTTATTATTGCAAACATTAAAAGTCATTGTAATTATGCTTTTTAATAACTTTTTAAAATGTGGCACTACTGTTCTGCTGGTGCATTTTGTCTGACCCAAATGGTTTGCAAATCTTAATAAAATATTGTGATACATATTGTATTTAATGAAATTATATTTTGCACCCAACCCAAGTAACTGATATTTTGTGTCAAGCCCTTAAAGAGTGAAAATGTAAAGATGCAAGACTGACAATAAAACATCAACATTTGAGCTGTATCTTTAGGATGCTGTTGTCACTTGTAAATAGCAAAGAAAAACCCTTTTGCAGGTGGACGCAATGAAGCCTACTCTGCTCCTCCACCATGCTTGGGAAAAGAATGTGAAGGCCAGCCTGTACAACTGACTTACCCCTCGAGACCACCTTTTCTTTATTCTACATTCCCTTATATATCTGAATAACTCAACAGCCTTTCCAGAGTCTGTCAAAGCAGGACCTCACCTGCCAATCTTCAAACCATTCATCTGAGCTGCTTCTACATTTTTGTCTTGAACATCTTCATGCAGTGGCAACAGCAAAGCCCTGTGAACATGAATGATTATTAGTGTGTGTTTTTCCCCTGAAATTCATGTAAGCTAAACACTAATAATGTGTAAATGGGTTCATAATAACTGAGAATAGAATATGAACATGAATTTTGTTGTAAATGGAACAGTATTGATAAATAAATATCTAAGATGTAGTGTCATTATTAGAACTAAAGCGCTCCATCAATACAATACATATAGCTTTAAGATGGCCTAAAACTTATTTTTCAATCCATTTATGGCGGAGTGGTATATTCAAGGCATCAAAGACAATACAATACTCAAAGAAAATAAATCTTTAAAAATTGGTTATCAAGATTGAAAATAGAAACTCAGAAGACATGTAAAGGGTTCAATAAGCATTTTAGATAGCAAATGAAAAGGCTATATTTGCATTGTAACTCCTGTATAACCCTTACATATGACATTGCAACCCTTTAACCTACTGACTAGTAAATTTCATTACATAATGTTCAGTAAATCTGTAGGTTTCACTACAATACACCATTTCACATCAAACCACTCTATGACTAACATTTTACACGAATTGGTGGATTTCCTCTTTAACAGCAGTAGAACTTCATGTTAAATCCAGTAGGCCTTAGTGATATTAATTTCATCTCACCCCTTCAGCTAACTTTTTGAAATGGGATGTTTAATCAATTTTAAATAAACAAAAATAAAACAAATAAATAACTCACCTAGAATCAAAAGAAAATGTCAGCTTCAGCAGATAATAAGCAATCAATCATTTAAAAATTTTAATGTGCTGCCCTACAAACTATTTGCTGAGGCTTGTTCACATCAGGATGAATTTGAATGGGAGATGTCTACAGGAAAGAGTGATGACTGTAGGAGAATATACCTGCCTACATGCTCTTATTTTTACCTCTCTACAGATAAAGGCTGAACATTTTAGGATTGGCAGCTTTGCTGAACAGGCTGCTCCTTTTCTAAACTCTCCTACTCCTGCCTCTCCAACACCACACCAGCAATCATGAGCAGGACACATTTCAACAGTGTCAGAATCAAACTGTCCTCCTACCTTTGTCACATATATATGAAGACCAAAGAAGGACTACAACACAAAATGCAAAATTCACCCACATGGTGGACCTATGGACTCACAGAACTGCTGAATCCTGCTTTTGATTACAGTTTAATTCACTACACAGAGAATCTGAGGGTTGTGTCGGTGAGATGTATTCCTCATGGTCACGGTCATTACTTATTTAGGTGGCAGCACAAATTAACCTGTGATGTATTAAACTCAAGACCATGATAAACACAAGCAGGAAACTTAATCAAGACACATTAGCTACAGTCTTTGAATTAAACCTTTTTTGTGCACAAATCCACACACTAGGAATGCCAGTGAAATTCTGCAAAACCACAGTGTTACATACCAAAATTACAAAATTATTACAAATTAAATCTATCTATATCCATTATCAAAATTAATTAAAATAATGAGGACTGAATGTAACAGATAGCAACAAAAAGCAAACAGACCAAAAACGCTTACTGAAAGAAGTAATAAACACTTAGAAGACTTGTTAGCTTTCTTGTCATTTTGCTGGAAGCTGCTTGTTTGTTCTCATTTGTAAAATGACAGGAACACCAGTTAGCGCTTCCACAGTTGACAGGGAACTCCACAGCATGAATTTCCAAGGAGTAGTTTGTGTAGAGGACAGAAAAACCTTGTGTTTGTCTTCATGTTACATGTAGAGACTGCCTGGAGAAGTCCCACCAGTGAAGTTAAAATGATGTAACGTGACTACTTCAGTGGCCTTTCTTTATTGGTTGTAATGTCAGAAACCAGGGAAACGAGAGGGTTCTAGTTCTGGCCAGTCAGACAAGTAACGTTCTCCTGGCATTCGCCAAACCCAGACTCGTCAAACAGACTGCCAGATAGAGAACCGTAATTAGTCACTCCACAGAATATGTTTGTACTGCTCCAGACTTCAGTGGCAGTTTATAGCTGCTCGTCCATGGAAATATCTTTTCGTGGAGCTCCTGATACACAGTTCATTTGCTGATGTTGCTTCAAGAGGCAAGTTGAAACTCTTTAGTGATTGATTCAGAACAGAAGACAGGGACTTTGCACTTCAGCAAATTGCATCCCCACTCTGAGAGTTTGAATGGTCTACTGCTTCATGGCTAAACTGTTGAGGCTCCTAGATGCTTCCGTTTCACAATAACAGCACTTACAGTTGACAGGGGCAGATCCAGCAGGACAGAAATTTCAAAAACTGACTTGTGGCAGAGGTGGCATCCTATGACAGTACCATGTTAAAAGTTACTGAGCCCATCAGTACGACCCATTCTGCTGCCAGTGTTTGTCTATCGAGACTACAAGGCTATGTGCTTAATTTTATCCATCTGTTTGTAATAGATGTGGCTGAAACAACTGAACTCAGTAATTGGGAGCGGTGTTCCAATACTTTTGTCTATATAGTGCATCTTCACAGAGACACAAAATGTGTTCTTAATTGTCATGCATGCTAATGTAACAAGATTTTATTCCAAGCACTTCCACTTTCCACATTATTGGTCCTTCATCATGATGTGCAAAATAGTGTAAAATGTTATGCCTTTTGATATGCATTTGTATTGCCTAACGCACCATATATGTACCTACATTCATGTCATGTGATGGCGCATTGGACTAATATAGTATTTTAAATAATTTCTATTCAGTAAGGTTACAGCACCGACCACCACTGACCATAGCTTCTCTGACTGTAGCTGACATCGCAGGAAGATGTAGAACTCTTACACGCATGTGCAGTAGTGAAGAGCTTAGGTAATGTTTGGAGAGATACCTCTCATTTGCACCCACCCAGGACTCAATGTGCCGTCTTACCGAAAAAATAAAATAATAAAAGAAAAGGTGTCACCATGGGCGGTTGCCATCATGCTGTAGATAATTGTCTGCCCCACTCCACTCAAACCCCCTGGGGCACAACATAGCCCCTGGCCATCGTTTTCAGACAGGGTGAAAATGAAAAAGAGGGAGTAAGAGACAGAGAGAGCAAGAGAGAGAGAGAGCCAATGAGAGTGAGCGAGAGAGAGAGAGAGAGAGAGAGAGAGAGAGAGAGAGAGAGAGAGAGAGCCAATGAGAGTGAGCAAGAGAGGGAGCTAGAGAGGGAGCAAGAGAGGGAGCAAGAGAGGGAGCAAGAGAGGGAGCAAGAGAGGGAGAAAGAGAGGGAGCTAGAGCAAAAGAGAGCGAATATTAATAACGAGACAAAGACAAATACCTGTTCTCAAGGAAAGATTGAAGACTAAAGAGAAGACAGTACTGCTCAAAAGGCTTCTGATTTTAACAGCATTTCTTGTTTAAAGACAGTGTTTCCATGTTGCTCTTTACTCTACATTAGTGCTGCATAATAAGTGTATTATATTTAGTGATGCCCCAAAATAACAGTGCTGTATATAGCTGACATAGGCATAGTTATGACAAAGACATGAATCAAACATATGATACCGTAAATAATGGAATAAAACCACAGCTAATAATGTTAATACCACACCCCTCCTCTTCTTAATATACACTATTCCCTAGCAGTTAGAAAACTGCAAATGTTTACCAAAGAGACCAGACATTTAAAAAATATCATTTGTGTTACTATGCAGTCAGAATGTTACCAAATTATTATTAGCAATGTAACCAAATTATTAAGGTATTTACTTACTGACGTACGTATTTTCTTACTTACAGTTCTAGATATTTTTGTGTAGACCAAAGAAATGTGATGTGGGTAATACTGGATTAAGTGTATGTCAAATGATGAAGATCATAGAGTAGTGCATATTAAGAGGAGGAGTGGTGTGGTATTAACATTATTAGTTGTTGTTTTATTCAATTATTTACAGTATTTTATGTATGCTTGATTCCTGTCTTTTTGTCACATAGACCTTTTCTTTAATATATCAGGTTACGGTGAGGTTTAAGCGCAACTGTTTAGGTGAGGTTGGGTCTCTTTTCTTCAGCATGAGGATGTTTATCCATCAGTTTCATATTAGCATGTCTGCATTAGCAGCACTTGTACTTTGCTGCACACATTGTCAAATTTGTGCAGGCAGCTTTCCCAGGTAGTGCACGCAAATTACATACAACAACAGGCACCATTAATCTATATAGAGGAAATGTATGTTTTAAATGCATCATACATAATTAATATTGCTACAGGCATGAGCAATGCAAGTAAGCAATTAGTCAATGGTTAAACTATGCTTCATTATAGGAAAACACATTCACATTAATGTAATGCATTATTTTGTTCTGCATTATGCCCCAACACTGAAACAACAGTTAGTTAGTAAATGTATACGGATGATACATTTTGCTCAGGTTTCACTTTTTTCCATTCATTTTCCCTCGCTTTTTTATTGCCGTGCCAGTGTTTCAGCCCCTAAGGGTGACTAACTAAAGCATTCTGACTGCATTTGTGTCCATTTAGCTAAAAATGTGCAGTGTTCCTTGTGGTTTTACAGGCTTATCTGACTTGGCACCATATCTGTCGCTCATGGCATGTCTGTTGCCTAGAGCATTGGAAAAACAAGGGCAGGGGAGGGATGTTGAGGGGGTTTATGATCCTTGTTGGTTCACCACAGATGTATGAAGATTTACAAGTTCACTTGTAGCCTGGAACACTCTTCCAAACAGAAGCAGATTTCAGTTCTTTTTTTATACCTGTACTTTTGGCAGTGACAGATGTGTAAAAATGTAAAAGGATGTCAGAGTTCATGGGGTGCATTCATGAGTGCCTAAGAGGTGTTAAGAGCCTTAAAACTAAACTGGTCTTTTCTCTCAGATCTCCTAGAAGGAATGAACACAAACAACACCTATACAGTGCCACTCGTTTCTACTTGAGCGATGCAGCACAGCACAGCAGGTACTCTCTAAGCCCACCAAACAGACAGCCCACTCTGAAGGTACTTCTAAAAACAAAGGGAAAAAGCACTCGATCTCGAAGGTTATTGAGGGAGTTGAGTTTAATTACAGGCCTCTCTCATGCATGGAAAGACATGCACATCTGGCTCATAAGTCTGTCCCATATCCAGCTTGCATTCTGTAACACTACATAAGTCTCTCTCTCACACACACACAGTCTTGTAAAACTGTGCAGTATTTCCATTGACTCAGATAACACTGAAGCTGAATAATACTACACACACACACTTAAACCTAACCTTAACCTTGGTAATCAAAAACCATTTGGCTCCTTCAGCTCTATTTGTGGTAAAACGAGCAGCTTTTCGTGGAAGGACCAGCGAAATGTCCTGATGTCTATAAAATCGACATGTTTTCCTACCATAACGAGGATGTTTAAAGAGATTTGGTCCTCAAAAGGGCTAAAAACCAAACATGTACACACATACACATTATTTGCTCTCTGCTGAAGCACTTACACAGCAGTCTTGTCTTCATCGTAGACTGTTTACTGAAGTGCCATCTCTCTGTAATAAAAGGTCGGAAGGCTGAGTCTTATCATCCACCATATGGCAAGCCTTCTGGCCTACACACGCTCAGCATGCCAACAGCGGCATTCGCTTTTAGTCTGATATATGTTGAGACCAACGTTGTAATGAGCACTCTTAGGGCCCCACACACCTACAAGCCACATCTGTAGGCACTAAGTGCTAACACACATACAGACTCTCCCTCAGCAGTGACTCCGCGTTAATAATGGCGTGAATGCACTCACTCCCACACACTCAGAGGAAAAACTATAGAGGATTGAAACGACAAGTCATGACACACTGCTCTTTTACTATTTTCAGAGAGCGTTTCCAGCTCACGTAAAAATCTATAAATCTCTCTTTCCCTCTCTCCCTCTCTCTCTCATTTGTGTGTATACATACATTTACTCTTGGCATCATTCCTTGTCTTGCCATCAATTACAGGCTTATACCTCACATCACTTTTTCCCAGAAACTCCATAAATGTAAATGCAATGTAAGACTGGATGAATTATGAGGTGATGGCACCTTTAGGGATTCCAATTGTACATACACATTACATGAAATATGTTCTTGTAATTTTGTCAGTGTTATAGCAAAGTTGGGGTTTTGAGGCTGCACTGCTGGGAATAATATAGCAACATCTCAAATTTAAAACAACAGACACCTCTTGCAATAAGCAGATGTAGACCAGTGTTTGTGAACGAGAATGTAGAGGACTAGCAGATTTTTATACTCTTAGAGTACTTACTTCATTTACCAGAAAAGACGCTGTTTGCTTTCATATACAGAGAGGAGCAAGCCTGACAAGGACTACATTAGAGGTAATGTAATGTATACATGATTATGTTCATTTTGAAACTGAAACTGGAAACTGCTCAATTAAACAAACAACAATTTTCTTGGAACAATAAGTAAAGGTAACAGGTGTGGGTAATGAAGGTGAGGAGGTGACAAGGTGTAGCCAATGGTCAATAGACTGTGAAAGCACAGCACTCATAGGTCAAAGGTTCTGGAAAAAAAAATTAAAACAGTAAAAATACTGCAAACCAACTTGTCGACAGTAGCTGGTATTCTGTAGTTTTCCACACTCTGGCCTCCAGAGAGACAGATGACATTTCAGTGCCCTGAACACTCTGACCTGATACCAAGAGCTGCAAGAGCTGCGGTGGGAATCTTGTGAGTTTTTCGGTCAACTTTATAACATGAAAGATATTCCAGTAGCTACAGATAATATGTGGGTGAACTAATAATTGCGGGGCAGTCGTGGGCTGGAGGTTAGGCATCCAGCCTCGTGACCGGAAAGTCACCGGTTCGATCCCCAGAGCCGACAGCACATGACTGAGGTGTCCTTGAGCAAGACACCTAACCCCCAACTGCTCCCCGAGTGCTGCGGATTGGGCTGCCCACCACTCCGGGCAAGTGTGCTCACTGCCCCCTAGTGTGTGTGTGTGCTCACTTGTGTGTATGTGGTGTTTCACTTCACGGATGGGTTAAATGCGGAGGTGAAATTTCCCCGTTGTGGCACTAATAAGGGTCTCTTAATGTGATAAAATATGATGGAAATGCATTTGCCAAAGAAATAATGTAGTGAACAGAATTAAGTCATACAGCATTTTGGCGGTAGGTGCCAGCAGTCTGATTAAATTAAAACATACTTTTGTCTTATCAAAGAAAAAGGTAACTGTGAAATTTAACAGACATAGGTGCCTTTTTGCCATTCTTGAATCACTGTTGCCAGAGATGTCTCCATGCTTGTACAATGTAAAATATAGCCATAAGATTAAACAAAACAACAAAATTTCTCTGTAAACTTGGGTTCATCCATACTGCTCTGAAATGTTTTCATGAACATGACATAAAACAGTAATTCTCTTAGAAAACTGATGGACACAATATTTTTCACTTTCCCCCCAGTTATTTGCTTGAATTTAATCCACAGCTGGACCCAGCACTTGGAACAGAGTGGAGGTTACAAATACAATGATTGGCTAAAATTACTTCAAATGGGTTGCAATTGGGGAAAAAAAACAGCCATAAAAAAACAGCCATTTCTTTCTGAAAAAGAAAGTTCACTTACATCCAAGTTTACTTAGTAGCAGGCAACCGAAAGAATTAACCAAATTTCCTGGTGACAACTTAGTCATGTCTTCATGAACACATTAGATTATTACCAATGAGACTGTGGACTTAATTTGTAGATGCTAGGAGATGTAAGCAAAGTGCAGAAGACTGGACATGGTCAACAGCTAAAAATAATTTGAGCTTACTTTTATATGAAAAAAGCTTTAAGTCACAGCATGACTTTTGCAATGACCCAAATTCTAAAATGCACAAGCAAGGAGGGAAAGCAATGGGAGATCAGCCCTAAAACTGAAGAAAAAAAACTCAAGTTTAGCTTTTAACCTGGAGTCCAGAAGAGAGATTTCAGAACCTTAATGCACAAGTGCTTCCAAGGCCTAGTTAACTAGCATGCTAACCATCAGACCCATCTGACCTATAAAGAAGGTTTATAATCTAGCCAGAAGAAATGGTCAAGGGGCCCCTGACAATTGAAATCTAAGATAAATGCTACACCTCAAATCAAATGGTAGACATTAAATGGTAGACATTAAAATAATGCCTTCTATAAGTGGGACTAGAATTAGATTGTTAACTAACTGTGATGGTCCAGATTTTGTCTTTGTATGACTTCCAGATAAAATTGGAAATTGACAAATGAATATTGAAACAATAGTAATGGTAAATTGCATAATAACCACAATCTTCCACCTAAAGTTCATTATCATTATAATAAAAAGAACAATGCTGATATACTGTAGTCTTTCATGCGTAGCTCATAAATTAAACAGACAGACTTTCCCTGTGATACAATCTCTGCGTTCAGACAAAAAAAAAAAACAGAAGCAGACAAAGCAAATCCATTCACACCATAAGCACATGTTTAAATGCATTCTATTAAATATGACAGAGCATGCCAGACAAATGTTCCCATATACACCAGCAGGGGGGCCGGGGAATGATGCAGTGAAGTGGTAGCGGCCCAATGTCAGACTGCAGGGGTCTGCACAAAGCACATGTGCTGGATATGAGTATATGTGCTATACAGTGATTGAGCCTGAGCTTGGCTGTATGTGTGAAATGACTTTGTGACATTATGAGAATACTCGACTGGTGATCTTATAAAAGGCCAGTCAGCTGGAACTCCACCTTGAACCAGGATCCATCAACAGTGAAACTATGACCATACTGGAGTGTCACAATATACGAGCACAATGACAAAATATATGATTAGAAAAGTAAATAAAACTACAGGTATGCTATAGCCCATTCCACATCAGGCAGGGGCCATGTTAGAGGATGAATTGCACATTTGCTAACATATGAAGCAGCATTCGATGCCCAGTTGATTGCATAATACAACAAAGCTAATCTGTGAAGTCAGAGCTTCAGCCATTTCTTAGAAGTCTCCTTTATTCAAATTCAATTTATCAAAGTCATTTTTTGCTTAAAGCTGCCTTCTGCCCCTTTTTGTCAACAAGTATTCTTTTCATTTCTAGACAGTTCACATTTATCTATGACAAGAAGAAGGATGTGCCCAGAATTAATAAAACCACTAGAGTGGGCTTCTGACCAACAACTAAAAAGTATACATTAGTCTTTTAGGCATGGACTCACCCAAACCTCAACCACAACAGCACGTCAAAAAGAATGAAATAGTTCTTCATTTGAGGGAAAGTATCATTAGAAACATCAGTATGACAGGTCAAGCAATAACTGGTGGTCTCAGAAGTGTTGCGGCACTGAAAGCTTCTTTTGTTAGGCCTTCTAAATGAGAATGGATGGCACTTTCCAGAGGATGAATGGCTCTTCATGCGCTAAATGTGTCAAAGTAAAGACATGTTGTGCTATTGTGGAAGCATAGTCAATTAATGTCTTCCTTGTGATTTGTATGTTTCAAAAGTATAGGTCAATACAGCTACACTCGAAACATGGCCTCAAAAGCACACACCAAAGAATACAGTCCTGGAAAAATATCTTAAAAAGGATTCTCTTCCAAGTAAGCCATCATCAACAGTACTATTGTTTTGAGATGATTTATGTGAAAGGTGGAGCGATTCAACATATGGCAATTGTCTGAAGATGAATAGGTTATTCTACTGTGGATTAAAACAAGTCTGAGGGTCAGCTTGTTGACAAGTGGGGTCATTAGACAAATTCCGACTGGACACAGGTGGATATGGTGACCCTCATTTATTCCAGGGGAAGGGTCACTAGAGTCCAGACATCATTAGTCAGGTGTGACAACATTAATCATACTGCACGATTAGTCCTGACCATCACAAAGCCACTAGACTGACAGCCCATCTCCATTCAGTCAGCTCTAGGCTGCATCTGCTGAGTTTGAATTCCTCACAATTGATGTTTTCAACCTATTTCTTCATTTGTTGTCCTTTACATCTACATCTTCATGCTAAAGGACAGTGAATTGAAAAGGGGGGCTGGGTTAATAAGAGCAGAGGCAAATAGCATCCTGGTGTTTTTTTCCTTCAAGAGGCCAATTAAATAAATCCTCTCCGTCTCTTTATTCACAAACCTTTTTAGCTACACCATGTTGGCTTGAACTGAACTGACAGCTCCCACACTTAGATAAGTGGTTAGCTTCTAGGAAATCTCCCACAACCAGTGGAGTCCTCTTCACAGCACAGAACAGTAAAAGCTACTTTATAGAGGGGTTCATTAGCCCCTTGCTACTCTTGGTCACTTTTTATTAGCCTTACTGCTGAAAATCATGTTTACCCCGTGCCCTATGAACCAGCGACAGTGGCAGATTCACAGCAGATTACACAGTCGCTTTGAACATCGAGAAGGCAGCTGTAAACCCGTTCCCCTAAATACCAGTGTCCAGGCAATTTAAAAAGCCATGCCTTTGAAGTTGAGTGTGAAACGAGCACATGAGCAGAACTCTTGTAGACTAATCATGCTTTAAACTCCTTTCTTTCCCTCTTTCAGTGAATATAAAACATTCTCATTAGGATGAGCCATGATGGGGTCCTCCATACTGCCACCAAATGCTCTGCAAAACTGATGTTTATAAAGGGTTGGGCCACATCAAGAACTAGAAGTCATTTTTTCTCCCAGAAAGGCTTCTTTTACAAGACTGAGATAAAAGCAACTGCAGCAATCAGCAGTTATTGGAGGCAGTGAAAGTTCTAGTTTTAAAGGTAAATATGCATGCACCATGTGTGTTCCTGTGGAATGGCCTCCCTGCTCCTTGAATGTATGTATATTCTGGTCAGCCTGAGGAAAATGTTTTAGCACAAAATACAGCTTTTACTTAAAAAAAAATGCTTATTTTTGGTTACTGAGTTTCAGACTATTTTCTCCTCTCCTTAGCTGCTTCAGTTTTGCATTGAAGCTACGAGACTAATCCAGCTGTCAAATCAAGGAAGCCTATACTCAATTAGATTGTGCAAACCACCAAATCATCACATATCTGCTATCAAGCAATCTTAAATAGATTTTTCACTCCGTAGGACATACTGTTATCTATAAAAATGGACAAAAGTACATCGATTGGCTAGAAAAAAAAAAGGTAGCAGCAGCCACACGGAAGCCTGAATTTTCCCTGTGGTTTTGTCTGTTTAGATAACGGCATATCTTACAGTGTTCAAACTACATGAGAAGTTTATTTGAGATGAACTTAGTGAAGAAGGAGTGTCATGATTTGGTTTGCAGTGTTAAACTATGCAGCAGCATTGCGGTACTCAGAAAAGTAACCTATTACAATTTTTTATTTACTTTTCTTTAACTGTAACGGAATTACTTTAGTTATTATTTACCGAATTAGTCACAACTTCTACAATACTTTAAAATCCATACAAATCTGTACATACTGCAAGGAAAATCCAGTAGTGCTTTTTAGTCATTTAGAAAGAAACACAGTAAACATCATTTAAAAAGCATTTCACTAACCTTTCTTGTGAACAAGACACACCTAGTTATGCTGATTAAATTGATGAAAGTCTAATGATTTGAAAACCAAGAAACTATTCTGTTTCTACTCTTAGAAATCAGTAGTGTTTCTGAACAAAAATCAAATCTGCTTTGTTTAGATGAGGTTGGGTCTCTTCTTCAGCATGGAGATCTTTATCCATCAGTTTCATATTAGCAGGATTATATCCTTCAACAGATTGTTCACAGATTTTACTTGTGCTCATTATCACAGTCAAATTCATGCAGTTTTTTATACACATGAATATCTCCGCTAGGGTAATATTTATGCCAGTAACTGTATTGGTATAGATTATAGGAATTTAAAGTGTAATGTGTTACACTGATTACAAATAAAAATTACAAATGTAATGTGCTACTTTGTATCATGGTACACTGGCACCATTGTGCGATATAAGCTTTCATTACTTGTTAGGTATGCTTTGGCGTGGCGTGCTTGCCCAAATAGAGAATCAAACCCCCGTCTGTTCCATAGAGGGCAGCGGCATCACACATAGCAATATGATTTCCTCAGCATTTTGGTATCAATAGTATTTAAAGAACACTGACCAACTGCATGTTTCATTGCAAAGCTTAATTAAACCTGGTTAACTGAATTTAGTACAGCGCAGTATGTGAAACACTAAATTAACATCACTGTATTTCAGTTTTTAAAAAGGTCATTTTTATATGCTCCACTTATGAAACCTCAGAAAAACGAAATACTGCGATGCATATTCTGTATTGTCACAATATGAAGAATCCTGATTTTTTTTTTTTTTTTTTTGGAATACCGAGCTGCTGATACAGTGTTGTATGTACAGGAAAGCCCACACAGTACTGCAAGTGGCATGTGTGTGCATCTAGACATTCACGATGGTGATATTAAGATGAACAGAGATAAGGACTAGGTGATAATGAGGCACTAGTTCACTGGGGTAGAGGTCAGCTCCACCTGCTCTCAGTCCCTTATGAGTGACGGGCTTTGCTCATCTAACAGCTAAATTATTCCAACCTGTCAACCAGCAGACTGCTCTGAAATCTATATACAGCCTGTGCTGCAGTAAATTCTCGTGTCTCTAGAAGACCATGACCCCTAAGAATTAGAGATTGTCTGTTACATTGTCTGTAATGTGTTCTTTCATCAGACCTACAGTATACCATACATGAATCCTTAAGTACAAGTGAATGAGTGAGTGAGGCACGACTTGCTATTAGATAGATTAAAGAGTGTTACAAGTTTCATGGAATAAGGAAAAGGATATTAGTGGTTGGTTCTTGTATATCTTTTCCATGTAAGAATATCTGTTTAGACACTGTTGCTGACTTTATGCCTGTAAAATGGCTGTTCACATGGAGTCCGGATAAAAATACCAGAGATAAACTGGTTTATGACAGCTAATGTCATCCACTCTTCAGAATGGACAAATAATCATTGAAATTCCTTCAGCAAAGTGGCTGCAAATGGCAACAGCCCAAATTCAGCCTTTTGCAGTAATCTTTCAATAGCCATGCATTAGCCTCACCATTTTCATAAGAAAATGTTCTCAACAAGACAGCTGATAAAGAAGCAGACATCAGTGGAAAGAATTTGGAGAACTGCATTTGCTCTCATGAAAGCGTTCACTTCCAATGGTGACATTTATAGTGGTTGGAGGTTAGAGCACATTCCACAAATGGCAGAAACATCCCTTGCACAATGCTTTACTGCTGTTAAAATGACTGACAGCCTACAGCAAACTGGTGCAACAGCAGCAGTGACTGCAATGTAAATTTCATAAGAGGAGCTTTATACCTCTGTGTTTTTCTTCCAACCACCTCAATTCCCATTGCGTTCCTCCTTATGACCCATGCTGGTCAGACAATGATGACAGGTCATCTCTCCAGGCCCATGGACAGATGGCTGTTTGACTGGCCCCAGTCCCTCTATGTACAAGGTCAAACCACCATCCCCCTTATTCTCCACCTCCCTCTCTTCTGGACCCCCCTGCGTCCGTCCCCTGCACGGCTTTCCCCTAGACATCCCCAGCATGTGTCACCCAGGTGATGAGGGAGTGTTGACCCCGTTTAACCTCTATCTCCTTTGGGAAGAAAGGCTGGATTTATTGAGGGAAATTGAGAGAGGAGAATTAACAAAAATGTTAAGTGCCTCATTACACTGGAAACCACATGACCACATTTTACCAAATTCACAAATTAATATGAGCCATACTAGACCAGTTAATTGCCTTAGCACTTAAATGAGCATTGAAGCTGCACTTATTTTATTGTACTGCACTCTGTATTGTAGTTTACTGTATTGTATCTTATTGTTATTGTATTGCATTGAATGGCACAGAGTTCTGCGTTCAACTCTGGTTCTTTTTCTCTTGGTGGCTGCAGTTACATTTGTTTCTAGCAGTATCTGAGCTCAGGACTGTCTTTCTCTAAGCTATTGGTAACTAGGCAAAGATACTTTCTCTAGATTGACAAAGCACTTCTTGTAAGTCGCTCTGGATAAGAGCGTCTGCTAAATGCTGTAATTGTAAATGTAAATTATGTAGTCCGACAGTGAATATTACGTATAAACGTGTAATACATTAGTTTGGTGAAATATCTGCAAGGCTTCTGCTGAAATTAACTTTGATGGATTTAGCAGACAAGCCCAAAAAGCAGTTACGAAAGTAAACAGCAATGCATGTTTGAGCTAGAAATATCAAATCTTGTATTAAAATACCATCCCCACTGTCTATCAGTGCTATCATTTTTGTTCATTGAAATCTAATAAAATTAGACAAATGGGTAAATTGAGACCACAGTGAGTAACAATAATATTCAATTACATGTATATCATGCTTGCTCTGAAACAGATGATCACATGTTCTAATATTTTAGGCTTTCTGGGCTCAAGAAAACTATATGGTATATTGCCGCTGTCCAAAAAAACAAAAACAAACAAAAAAAACCCACGTATCCCTAAAATGGCAACTGTACAGAAGGAGGCAAACGTTCTTTACTCTTGAGTTAAGTGGGGTGGTATTCCCTCAAATTGAGCCCTGAGTACTAACTTACCATTAATTTTAATGTAGTACTTCCTCACTGCTTTTACTTCATGGTCTCTTGCCAAGTTCCTGTTCCTCTGCTGTGCCAGGACACTGAGATTTAAACGGTGATAAAACAGCAGACCAGACAATCACACAGTGAGAAGTTGGAGGCCTAATTACCAGTACATACCAATCTGCCATCCTAAATCAATGGACGGCCAGTTCTGGAAGAAAAAAAGCCATTCATCCTAATCCAGAATAGGAAGAGAGCATTGATATGCTCGCGGGACGGTGAGTATTGATGGCCAGGATCAATGATCTATGATCAGAGGCGGTGTGTACCTGCCAGAGGGAGAAAGACATGCTCGCCCAGAAGCTCCATCCATAAGGCACTCCATCGGATCACTTCAGAGAGAGGGAGGGAAGTAAGCAAAAAAAAGAGGACTTTCACCAGCCCCTCCCCCAATCCAATCAACAGACGTCTTCACAGCCAACTTCCAGAGCTTTGTTTATGCAAGCTGCAATTAGTGAGATAGTCAATAAAACAGTAGGAGGCTGTGATGACAAAGGCAAGTTAGGGGGGAGGTGGGGAGTTTGGTCCTGGTGGATCCTACAAAAAGGCAACAATGACAGGATAGAGTAGCTTTGACAATTCCATAAAATAAATAAAGTCAAAATGAAGAGGGGAAAGTGATTGCAATTAGGAAGAACTGGTGAGCACACAAAAATCTGCCTATTTCCAGTCAAGTGGATAAGCAAAGGCAGCAAAATGGAGCCAGCAGCGAAAGAATCAATTCTGCCACAACTGAGGAGCCATTAAGATGTAATTTTTATACCTGCACTTCAGCACGCACTGTAAACTTGTCCTGAATATTTATGGTGGTTTTAACTGTCCACCACATCACTCTCAGAGGTGTCACAAAGCAGCTGTAATCAAGACTCCGAGATGAGTCCCTCTCCACTGCTTTCTCTCCTAACAGTCAATAGCTCTGCATTCTGCTGTGCATGTAAATGCTTACCGCCTCATTCGGCGGCTTATCGGCTGACTCAGATGGCTGAGCTGCAAAAGCATTGTAGGCTTAAGGCACTGCTAATTTTGCCATCTAAACTCTTAAACTAAAGGGCTCTTTGTGTGATTCTTCAGAAGAACCACTTTTGGTTCTTTAAAGAAGCTCTTAACAAAAGGCTCTTCAGAGAAACATTTTTTGTAAATGAGATGTGTGATTGTGAAGAACCTCTTTAAAAGTTTAAAGTGCTGCCACTTCATGGAAAGGTTCCAGGAAGAACTTTTAATTCATATAGAACTTTGCATTCTGTGACGGTTCTTTAAACCTTTAACACCCCTTCTGCAGGGGGGTGCTGGAGCCTATCCCAGTGGTCACCGGGTGAAAGTCAGGAACACCCTGGACAGGTCACCTGTCCATTGCAGGGCATACAGACATACACATTCACATCTAGGGGTAATTTACCATGTCCAATTGTGCTTGGACTGTGGGAGGAAACCAGAGAAAACCCACACAGACACGGGGAGAACATTCAAACACAGAGGACCTTGGTCGCCCAGCCAGGCCCTCCTTGCTGTGAGGTGACGGCGCTCACCACTGCGCCACCATGCTGCCCCCAGGCTGAATCAGATGTTAGATAAACAAGGCCGCAGGCCCTGATGGGGTCCCCCCAGGGTGCTTAAAGCCTGTGCCTCCCAGCTTTGTGAAGTACTGCAACATGTCTTCAACATGAGCCTGAGTCTCCAGAGGGTCCTTATGATGTGGACGACTTCCTGCATTGTTCCTGTTCCAAAGACGCCGCAACTTAGTGATGCCAAGGACTACAGACCAGTGGCATTGACGTCCCTTGTCATGAAGACTATGGAGAGGCTTGTCTTGGAACAGCTCCGGCCCATAGTCCAGCCTTTTCTGGATCCCCTCCAGTTTGATCCCCTCCCTTCCTCTTCACCCTCTACACCACAGACTTCAGCTCCTGCACAGAGACTTGCCACCTTCAGAAGTTTTCTGATGACTCTGCAATAGTTGGATGTATCAACAAGGATGATGAGGAAGAGTACAGGGCGAGAGTGAAGGACTTTGTCGCATGGTGTGAGCAGAACCATCTGCAGCTCAATGTGACAAAGACAAAGCAACTGGTGGTGTACCCGAGTAGGGACAAGGCAGCAGTGACCCATGTCCATCGGGGGGTCAGTGTGGACACTATGGAGGATTACACATATCTGGGTGTGTATATTGACAATAAACTGGACTGGGCTAAGAACACTGATGTCCTCTACAGGAAGGGCCAAAGTCGTCTCTATTTTCTGAGGCACCTGAGGTCCTTCAACATCTGCCGGACTATGCTCAGGATCTTCTGTGAGTCTGTGGTGGTGAGTGCTATCCTCTATGCTGTTGCATGCTGGGGAAGCAGGCTGAGGGTGGCAGATGCCAACAGACTCAACAAACTGATCTGCAAGGCCAGTGGTGTTGTGGAACTCAATACCAAACTGTTCATATGTGTAATAATAATAATAATTGTGTGCAATAATTGAGAGGTACAATCATTTGAACTGGCTTATACTAGATGTTTAATATTCATTATCACACTCACTGCCACTGTATTCATAAGAACTTAAATCTCATTTACATATTGCAAATTTCTCTTTATCTTTGTTTTAAATTATTAAAGTGTTTATTCTTTTACATAAACGGCTGCAACTCTAACAACAGCAATTTCCCTCTGGGATCAACAAAGGATTCTGATTCTGATAAAGAGTGGGCTGCATGTTAGGTGCAGGTTGGAGCTAAGCTCTGCAGGAAAATAGATCTCCAGGAGGTGGGTAAGTGACCACTGCTTTAAAAGGTTCTGCACACTTGCAAATCCCTTTTCAAACATGTTTCTTTAGTGAATCAAAAGTGGTCTTTTTATCGCTTCAGTGAAAAACTCTGTAGCACTGTATCTCTAATCCATTTCAAGGCTAAAATATACTTGAAACGATCATGACTTGTAGTGGTTTTTCCCCCAAATTCTATCTAATTTTATTTGCATAGAGCTTTTTACACTGGCATTGTCACAATGTAGCTTTACAGCAAGCCAAGTACAGGCCCCCAGCAAGCGAACCAAGGCACACAGTAGCAAGGGAAAACTCCTTCAGAGGAACCAGGACTCAAAACAAAGCACTTATCCTCCTCAACCACATCGATATGCTTCACCACTGAGGTGCACTACTTTCACCTTTGATGTATAACATTTAAAATAAAGAAGTCACTAAAACATAAATAAAGCCAACCTTGGCTTTTTTTTTTTTTTAAATCAACTGTTTATTAGGTTTTACATTATTTGCCATAATATAAAAAAATACAAGAATATACAAAAGTACAGAGTCCGGGGTAACAGTATAATACAAACAGTAAAATTAAAATAAAATTTGTGTCTCTTAATATAGAAAGTATAAAAACAGTTTTTCTTCCAGTGCTGTGTCTGAACAGAGAAGGGACAAAACATAATAGGATGTTCAGTTGTACAGATAAGCGGCTAGAAAGAGCTTCAGTTGGCCTTTTCCAGATACAGTTGTAAAGGGGACCAGTTAGAGTTCTGGTGCAACTCGTAAGTTAGTTTTTCCATAGGTAACCATTTGTCAATCTGCTTCAGCCACATCTTTTTGGATGGAATGTCAGTTTTTGACCATAATAACAGAATACACTTTCTGGCGAGATAGAATAAAATATGTAAAATACTAATGGTATCCTTGTCCAGTGAGGGATCCACAGCATTTAAGAGATACACTTCTGGAGACTTAGCAAATTGTATGCCAGTTATTTCTTGTATGGCCAAATGAATCTCCCTCCAGTAATTCTGTAGTTTGACACATGACCAGAAAACATGTAGAACCGTGCCCACATCGGCAGAGCATTTAAAGCACATGTTTGAGGTGTTAGGGAATATCCTGTGCAGACTGACTGGGGTAAGATACAGCCTATGAAAAAGTTTAAAGTTTTGTTCATGGACGTTAGTAGAAGTACATTTAGGAAAGATCCAATTACAAATATTTGACCAGACATCATCATCAAACGAACCTTGGCTTTTTAATCTAAAACATTAATCTAAAAAATAGAAAACAAATGAACTGATAATCCATAAAAGGGTGGTATGGTTCATCTTTTCTATTTTGTGGAGGGGCTCACTTAAGGAATGAAACATTATTTGACAGCTACTACTTTTTGATGTTCATTATTTGTGCTAGTTACAGAGAGGAGAGCAGATCAGTGGGATACGCTCCACAGATTGGAACATGTTTGGTACCAAAAGGTTGCCGTTTTGTTCCCTGGGTGGAATAAGTAAATAGGTTACTGGAGAGCAGCAAGGATGACACTGTTATATCCTCGAACGAAGCTCCCCCATGTCTGTGCTGATTATCTTATTGCCAAAAAAAAGTTAAAGGGGAATTTCAGTGATTTTTAAAACTTACTTAATAGTTGAGCATAACTCAATCGTTCGGACATAAACAGTGTGAAATGTGAAATGGTGTGTTACAGAGAAACTTAAACTAAGATTTCCTTCACAGTGGTGGTAATAGGATCTGAGGTGCTGATCAGGGTTGAACTTCAACCCTGAACTTCAGTAATGCAAATATAACTGTTTTATTTATTATAGTGAACGCACATGGTTTCATATCGCATTAGAGTGAAGGTAAATCCTGAAAAAAGGTGTTTGGACTATGGAACTATTTTGCTATACACACGCAAACACACAAGTAAAAAACTTTATTGCAAAACTATTGTGAAACAATGTTTCAGACATCAACTAAAGTATTGTTAAAGTTTAATGTAACTCTGGTATCTCTTATAGGCTCTAAATGCTTCAAATGTCTGGTTTGTCTAAGTTTCTCCAAAATAGTGAATTTAACATCAAACCTTTTTTTACATATAAAGGATTTAATGCAGTACAAATTTTGAAAAAACAGCACAAAAGCAAAGAGCTGACTCTGATATAAAAGTGGTCATATGTCATTTACATATACATATACATATACATAACAACACTAGCAATTCTTAGCAGCCAGTGTGAAAGACTGATGAATCAGAAAGTCATCCGCACTGGACTTTAGTCCCGTTTGATCTGTTCTGTTAAGCTTTGTAAGCTCTTAGAGTTTGGTCATCCATGCTTTATTGATTGCAGGTTACTGAAGCACCACATGTTAATTAGGAATGTACACTCTTGCTTGAGAGCGAAAGGAACAGAAACAGTATTAGCTGACCAAAGCTTTAACAGCAGTCCCTGTTTATTCCTATGCCAGTGCTATCAACCATATCTGTCTTACAAACAGGAAAACTAAATGAGCTAGAATCCAGATAAATGAGCTGGATGGCTACTTACGCCAAAGGAGATGCATATGTATATATAAACTAACTTTATGCAGGCAACTGCAGTAGTCGACAAACTGAAGTTTCTTCTTTTTGATAAACAACAAGGACAATGACTGTGATTCATTAGTCTCTACTTTTTGTCCTACAGGTATTTAGCTAAAGTGTTTTCCTTCCATTCGCTCACAAGCTGAAAAGAGCTATTCTAATAGTAAGGGGACAGGGAGCACCCATGTATGACAGTAGTCCCAAGGACATCAGAGGAAGCTAGCTAATAAATGCCATGTGTGGGTGTTTCTCTTTCTTTCTTTCCTTCTTCAGCAGTATGACTGGGGGCCAGGGACCCCTGCGTTCCTGTCTTATCTCCTCTCAGCAGCCATGTCCTGCTGGGGAGAAGCATGCTCCTCTGCTGGGAGCTGGATCCTGTTTTGGGTTTAACATTAGGAGGGGGCTTTATCATTCCACCAGGAGACCTGGGCCTACCCATGCTCAGACAGCAGTCATGTAGACATAGAGAAAATGGACAAAGTTGTGTCCCCATTTGTAAACAGGCATTTAAGTCATTGATTTTATAGTCCAGAGGTCGCCACTCATATCCTGTCCTGTAGTCCTGGGAGGCGGCTTGTAGATTAGCTAGATATTAGCATGTCAGAAATTAGCTCACGGTCCTCTGCATCTCTTTCTCCCAGGCCTTAGAAGTTCTTTTTCTTTGTCACATTTCATTTTTGCCAGTCTTACTTCCCCCTACACACAATTAATATTGTCAATTTGTATTCCATTTAAGATCTGTCCTTTTCAAAATTAGGCATCTTCACAAGCTTCCCAGAAAAGCAAAGCTCAGGGATAATTAAATTCATCGGTGATGGTGCTGGCACTGAAACAAAGAATCCCCTCCCAACAAACAGTTTTTGAAAAGCCTGGCGGAACAGAGGAAAAGTTAGCCTTCCTGGTCCCGGTGGAGCTGCCTCTTTGTTCCAGGCACAATAGCGAACATCTCCGAGAACATCAAAGGAGCAGGGAGCATTTCCAAACCCCCACGCTAATGAGAGAAGACTGCTCTGCACGGGAGTGATTATGAGAAGGGGATTGTACAGTTAGGGCATGCTTCAGATGCTGTGCACTGAAAACTGTTTTTTCATATGCAATTAGCAATGCTAGCAAGTGATTGACAGCAGGCTATGTTTATTGCAACAACTTAGAGGTGCAAGAGACAATGACATAGCAATACAGGAACTAAACTCTGTCTATCCTTTCTTCACATCCTCATACCGACAAATATAAACAAGATCTTTGCTGTAAGTCTTTATTAATAGCTGTGGTGCAAGTAAAGTTTAAAGCTACACTATATAAGCTTGCTGGACATTCCATTTCAAAACCATTAATACTGAGTTGGCGCCTGTTTGGAGCTATAACAGCCTACCTTCTTCTCGGAAGGCTTTCCACAAGATTTTGGAGTGTGTCTGTTGAAACTTGTGCCCGTTCAGTCAAAAGAGCATTTGTAAGGTCAGTCACTGATGCTGGACAAGAAGGCCCACTGCACCACAAAGATGTTCAGTGGGGTTGACTGCAATTTCTCCACAGAAAACTACCCAAACTATGCTTTTATGGACTTCTTTATGAAGTTCCAGACATGCAGTTCTTGTACTGATGTTGCCTAATAAGGAAGCCTGGAACTCAGTGAGTGATGCAACAGAGAATGCATGGCCTACTGACATGTGCCTGTGCTGTTATTGCTCCTAGAAGCTTTTATTTCACATTAATAGCATTTACGGTTGACTAGGGCAGATCTAGCAGGACACAAATTTCATGAACTGACTTATGACAAAGGACACTGCGCTCTTCAGTACAATCCATTCTACAATGTAAGCCTGTTAGCAAATAGCAAAAAACTTTTGACCATATAGTGTATTCCTCATAAAATGAAGTGTAAAAAAAACTACACACAAAGTACAAGATGCTATTCGTTTCTTGTGCGAGTATTTCCCTGAAGCGTGTATCGTCTTTCACAGTGTCTGTAAGTCATGCCAAGAAGGAATTAGACAGCTGCACGTTCTTACAGCAATCAAATCTTGTGAAAATAAGGCTGGGCTTGAGAACTACTTAACCTTGAAAATCATTCTCTGACAGGGGAGCACCACTGAGAGTTTATTTGTCAGCAGCAGCTCCCCTAGTAATGCATCATAGGGCACTGTAAGCAGCCATGGTATTTACTATCTGACCAGAACTCACTAATATCATTATAGATTATACAGTAACTTTGCCCTAGAATTTACTGCACTTTATGGCCATAGGATTGCTTGGGCCACTTGGTCCATAAACGTAAAGGAATATGATTCTTCATGGACTAAGAGGGAAAAATGCTGCTCAGCATGCTCTTTACACAGCTGTACACTTCAAATCAGTAAAGTCTACTCTTAACAGGAGCCTCCTGCACTCCAAAAGGGCAGAACTGAATAGATTATTGATCCCCCCCACCCCATATTAGCATAACCAGTGTGAGATCACATAAAAAAAAAAAGAATCCATGTCTTTCATGCTATCCTGCTATGCCTACCACCTGCTTTTTCAAAAGGATCTTATCAGAATTTCATGAAATAGCAAGTTTGATAAGATTAGGAGGCAACTAATACACAAAACAATACCCAACCTTGGACAAATGATCTTGAGCGAAGGTCAAAAGAATGATTTTGTTTCAGCAATTAGCAATAGGCCATTAAATGTCACTGTCCTTTTGGGAATAGTGACTGGGGGGGATCAGGGAATGGTTCCTTGTTATTTCATTACTGTTACTGTATTTTTACTGTAATGAGCATCAGTTATGGGGTTGAACATAGTGGAATCAGGCTTAGCGCTAGTGCCAAAATGCCAGACCACTATCTTTCAATCAGCCACTTACACTTCCTATTGGAAAGAAAAGAAAAAAAAAACACTGATATTACAACTCAGCCCTTATCTTTTACTTCTCTTTCCCCTCTCTGTGAGGGCGAGTAAGCACTTCCTCCCCCTCATTAGAGCAGGCATTAGCACAGAGTTTTTATGGTAATTCCACTGGAAAAACACCATGGTGGGGATAATTATCTTGATTATTCAGGATAGATTATGCAGGGTGGATGGAGCAGAGCCTCTCATCTTTGGCTGCAAGGCATTCCTTTCCCCCACAAGTGGAAGTAATTGTAATGAAGCAGATGTTTAATTATTATTATTTTAAACATAGCACATTATAATGAAGTGCATATGATTTGTACATTAGGCGCAATTGAATCCCTATCTATTCAAACTCTTTAAAAAAAAACACACCCAATATAATTATCTGCTCAATACATGCAAGTCCTAATGTGTACAAGTGCATCCACATTGTATTTTATCCATTTTAGAATACTTGTGAAGATCAAGCACAAGAACTGGTAGCTCATGCACATTCTAAGTAGAGGTGTTTAGCCCCCTTTTTAAGCCATGGTGAGAAAAGAGATGGCCATACGGGAACTGGTTTAATGTGTCTCTGAATCAGCCAAACCGGATCAAAAATGAATATCAAAAGCAACACTAAAGGCATATTTCTCAAAGCCGATGGCTTGGCAAGTGCAATTTGATACTCTTATGTAAAGCACAGCAGACAGAAAAAAGGATGGCAGGCTCATCCCCACTGTATCTAGAAAAAGAAATAGCTCCAAACAAAAGGCAAAGAGAGAAACCCCAGCCTGATCCTATCTGCTCTTCTCTTAAATAATAAGAGGAGCAGGCACAAGGGCAGCAGTCTCAAAGGACACCATCTATTATTCATCTAAAGGCCTTATGAATTAGCAATGAGATAATCTATCCATATATGTTTTACATCAAAAACAGTAAAAAACACTATTGTCATTAACATCAGCCATTCCTCTTTTTTTGTTTATAATAGGTAGAGCCAACACCCATGGTGCTGTGATTAGTAAAAAAAATGTAAATTAATATGACTGAAATCTTAATCATTCAGTGCATAATAGAAATATTGGATTAAATAATACAAGCTATTTGTATTTCAGCAAGAAATAAAACTGTATGAATCCCAGCCATGCCAAATAGGCCTATATTGGAAATGCATTACAATGTATTCCATTTATTTTGTGAAACTGAAACATAATACAATGTTCTAGAAACACTAGAACTAAACTGCCCCTAAAATGAACCTGAATTCTACATACAAATACTCCAGAGCATCCAAGTGGTAAAGACATTAATCTATTATTCACTGATCAGGTCCAGCAGGCAATGAAAATGAAGATCTTGTTAGATTGTAGTTACACTTTGGCCAAGGCAAAGAATAATTTGATGTGAAACATTAAAGGAAAATTAGTCCTTGATTAATTGTCTCCCATGTGATTAATTAACCATAAATCCTTACTGTGTTCGAGACCTCTGTTTGATTCTTTTTAATGATTAAAAGTACTCAAAGCCAAACTGAATATATATTTGTGAAAAAACAACCTCCCAGGAAGACTTTGTCATGTAGACAGTGTCTATTCATCACAGGCAAACACCCTGACAAGTGGTCGTAAGCGATGCTCTGAGGGGCCAAGCTATGAAAACCACAGCATCCCCGAGCAACACAATCACCATAACTCTCTCTGTTTAGTACCTCCTCACAGCTAAACGAACTCCAGTCCCTAAGCCAGTCCACAAGCACACAGAGACCTCTAGACTAGCAGGGGTGGAGGAATGGATTTACCTGTAAGTTTCTTAAATCAAAACACATGCTAGGTGGATGCTACAGAGAAAAGTAGTAGAAAAATAAAATGGGACAAACCAAACTATTAAATGATCACACCAGTGGCATTATTGACCATTCTATAGCTTAATAAATGACCTGCAAAGGCCTTTAGTCTCCTATTCTAAGACAAAGTATATTTGTTTTCAAGCAGGCTTGACCTGTAGCAGAGCTGTTTCTCGAGCCTCAGGTAAAGAATTATTAGCACCCTTGGTAAATATTAGCAAAACACACAAGAAAAATTATCAACTTGATCTCACGCTGAAAATACGAGAAGTCTAATTTGATTTTGAGGAACACAATTTTTCATAAGGATTTCTTTTTCTTTGAACAACCTCACCTCATTTCAGTGCAAGATCAAACTGATAATGCAAACTGCTAAAGAACAAGAACAAAGAGTCTTTCAAAAGCTTTTTTGCTCATATTTACCCACAGTGGTGGTAGACATGAAGATGGGAGGATGTGATCAGGTTAGAGAGTACTGAGTATGAGTAGAAAGGTTGGGGTTATTTTTGCTCTCTCTTTTTCTCTCTTTATTGAGTTATAAGACCCCACACAGGTGTCCATCTGTTTTCTTGCTCCAAAGGGCAGATGTCCTTCGCCCTAAGCCCTTTTTCCGTCTATCTGGGCTTCCCTGCTCTGACACAAGAGCTCTTTTAATCAGTGCATGGTACTGAGACTCTCCTGTTCCCTGTGTCCACTTGCACAGGGACAGTTGCCCATCCCAGCATCCCAATGGTGGCTGACCAGGGCATGCTGTCTCTGAGACATAATAGGATCAGACAGGATGCAAATGTGTGCCAGGAGGAGAGGACAAGGGACATAGAGAAGGGTGTGGATTGGGCTGTTCACAACATAGAGAACAGTACAGACATTCAATAAGTCTGTACTGTCCTTCAGGGATGGACGCTTTGCTTTCCTCCACTGTGCAATTCAATAAATGTTCAAAATGTTTGCCAAAGAGAATAAACTACTATTATTTCAATACGTTTCTAATTAGTAACCAAGGTTTAGGATGAACAAACACCACATCTATACTGGAAGAGAATGAATGTAGAGATTGCAATCAAAATAATTTTAAGCCAAGGACATTTTTGCAAACAAGAAATTTGTTCTGGCAAGCTTTCATACATAGGTGGAAAATATAATACAAAGTTAATTAAACAATTCATTAATCCAGGCTTGCTCATAAAGTCTCACTGCTCTGGTGTCTTTCTTGTTGAATTTGGCACTGCCCAGTCTCTCTGTTCCTTCCAACATGGCTTGAAAACTTCTTTTTCAGAAAGTACTTGGGGTGGATGCAAACAAGCTACATTAACATAGTCAGATGTATACAAGCAGCCTTACTTGGGAATGTTCATATTTTATTCCCACATGTAAAAAGCACATCAACACATACAGTTCTGAGCAAAATTCAGAGACCACTAAATCACTTCATTTCCAATCAAAAATGTATTTTTCAGCATTATGAAGAAAGCAGAAATGCATGGTTAACAGAAAATTAACCCAGAAGGCTGCCTTCTATCTTTTTTTTTTTCAGTATTCCGTGTGTCCATCCCTACCCCTTATTACGGCTCTCATTTTTTCAGGAGACTTGTTTTCAGTTTTTCAAACAAATCTGCAGAGATATATTTTTCCATTTCCAAAGTTCAGTCTTAGAAGTTGGTTGCATTTTATGTTCCTCACAATCCAAGTAATTCCAAACACATTCAGGTTCAGACTCTGGGGTGGTCAGTCCATTAGTTTATTTTTTCTCCGTTTCCTTTTCTCAGGAACAGCTTCTTAATGGCTACAATTCCTTTCCTTTTTCAATTCCTTTCCTTTCCTTTCCAAGTACCGTTTATCTGATGGTGACAGTTTTGGTGGTCTAGTAAGTCTTGCATGTTCGGAGTCCCACTTTCTCTGTATCTTAACAAATTTCTGAACTTATTCTGAAAACTCATTATTTTCTTTGACTTTTCCCTTCCTTATGCAAGGGAATCGTCTTATATCTAATCTCAAAAATATCTTATGAAAAATGAGTAACATTTACTTGGTTACCATTTTGTCTAGAAATTGAATAACGGAAATATCTGTTTTATGCACAGTACTGTACATTGTTTCCGTTTTACTTTTTCCCCCTCGTTGTTACTGTATCTGAATCGGAAGGCTTGGATTAGACATGTTCATCTGCCCAGAATAAAACAAGGTTTCAGAATAAACAGAGCCTCACATATCCTCCATCTTGCATTCCTTTGTTAATTCTCTCCTCTGCTAGTGAACACTCAGCAAACTTCCACTTATGGAATGGTATGAGGACATAAACGTCCACTTACATTTGTGTTAAATGGAATCTGTCTCTGACCACCTTCTAATGTGGTTTGATTGATCCCATCCTAATCCAATCATAGTGTGTGAACAACCTTATTTTGGCTCATTAATGCTTTCCTGAGTATTTTCAGATGATACTACTTTAACTTCCATTTAAATGTATTTGTGGGGAAAGTAATCTTTTTAGCCCATTATAGTAATTTACACTGACTTGGTAATTCTGTTTAATATTTTATTTTGTTATATTTGTGACAGTTTCTGAACAGTTTTTTTTTATTATATGTATAATAAAAAAAGTATTTACAAGCAAAAAGTATTTAAATAATAGTATGTGCGACATTGTAAAGGTTCAACCTCAGCATTTGCGCATGAAATCTACAGACCTCCTTCATAATGACAGATGAATCTCGCAAAGTGGAGGTGAAAGTGAAACAAAGGCTTTTGGCTTTGTACACAGGCATGTCTGTCAGCTCAACCAGAGCCTCAGAGAGCACAAATCTTTTGCCCTGGGGGACAAGGAGCACCTCCAGGTGACGGCCTACATGAGTCAAGTGTATTGTAAGGTATGCAGACATGCTCTCTTTCTTTGTGTGTCTTCACAAGTGAGAGAGCACAAAAGCAAAGCAGAGAAAAAAAAATCTTCCACACAGTACTGACACGAAGTTTTAACGTACAGATGGTAGATGGCAGAATGGCAAAATTGCACAATTTCCACACCTAGATTAGGCCTATTCCTAGGCAAAATGGGACAGACAACGGCCACTCAAGTTTACACTTCTAGGAACTCTTTAGTGAACCAAATGTGGCTTTTCCATAGCATTACTTCAAAGAATGCTTAAAGGCAACTTTATTTTTTAGAGTGTGGGTGTCTCGTTAGGCTCCTCCCACTCCTCCATGTGCTTTTCTGTTTACTTTCTGGTCGTCCATGTGCCTCTTTGTTTTGATTCTTTTATGTCCTGCCCCCTTGTTTCGCTTCTCTGCCCCTGATTGTTTCCACCTGTTTCCCACCTGTCCCTCGTCATCCCTGTGACATATAAGCCCCATGTTTGCCATTGTTTGTGTTTGTACGTATGAGTTGTGTTTGATGTTTTGTTTGGTGTTTGATCTTCTGGCCCCATTGTTTGTTTAACCTGTTTTTTGGTTGTTTTTTTTTTGTCATCATGTCTGTCCCTCCTGCTGTTCGTGTTGGCTATTTGAACCTGGACTGTTTTGACCATGACACTGGCTTTGCCCAGAATAAATCTCGCTTATCTCAGCACATGCGTCCGCCTCATCACTCCACGTTACAGTGGGCCAAGACTAGGTTTAACCCATGTCCAAGAAACCACTCCAAACGCTGAAAGTATTTTATCAAGAAATCTATGAACATGACTATTGTGGGAAACTCATAACAGTAAATTTAAGTAACATTACATTTCCTTGCTTCTATATGCATAATCAAATAGTTTGTCTAAAAGATAAATTTCACTAAAATGCACATAAATGACACTGCAAGATGACAATGAAACAGAAAATGGCTACATATAATGAAAAATATCTCTGACTTTAAAAAAAGTTTCATTAACTGTGGTAGATAAATGCTTACAAACTTAGGCAACATTAAAGGTTTAAATGATTGTGTAATATGCTTTGTGATTTGTACTGTGTTTTGGTGGAGGCCTTATATTCACTGCAAGGCAGCAGTTATGGTTTGAGTGAAGCATGGGGACATGTGAGTCTCTGTGCAGACGATATGGCAGACTTACATGCCATATGTTCAATAAATGTAGGCTCAGGTAGCTTGTCACATTCCGGCACTAAATGGGCCAATTCTCGCACATTTAGCAGAGCCATCATGTCCAAGTGCTTGCTGGAGCCGTGTTGGTGTCTAATCTATTGATGTAAATGGGCAAAACATGCCAGTCATACACACGGCAGATCAGATGGCATCCTCGGATAGCAAATGTTGAAATAAAGGCCCTTTAGCATTTCAGCCAACTTCCAAATAGGAGGCAGGAAATTGCCAACAAAAGAACATTCAAAGCCTCTTGTGATAAAAGTAAAATCTTACCATTGTAATATATAAGAAGTTGATTACCTGAACAGTTAGGTGATAATTAAAATAAACAGTTGGAGTTTGGCTTTTTCTGCAGTCATCTCCTGTATGTGACTTATGTAAATGTGTATTGAAAAACTTGGAGCCAGAAATTCTACACTGCTCAAAAAAATAAAGGGAACACTCAAATAAGACATCCTAGATCTGAATGAATGAAATTGAATACTTTGTTCTGTACAAACTTGAATGTGCTGAGAACAAAATCACACAAAAATCATCAATGGAAATCAAATTTATTAACCAACGGAGGCCTGGATTTGGAGTCACACACAAAATTAAAGTGGAAAAACACACTACAGGCTGATCCAACTTTGATGTAATGTCCTTAAAACAAGTCAAAATGAGGCTCAGTATTGTGTGTGGCCTCCACGTGCCTGTATGACCTCCCTACAACGCCTGGGCATGCTCCTGATGAGGTGGCAGATGGTCTCCTGAGGGATCTCCTCCCAGACTCTGTCATGTCTGTCACATGTGCTCAGTGTGAACCGGTTTTCATCTGTGAAGAGCACAGGGCGCCAGTGGCGCATTTGCCAATCCTGGTGTTGGGCTGTGAGCACAACCCCCATCTGTGGACATCGGGCCCTCATACCATCCTCATGGAGTCGGTTTCTAACCATTTGTGCAGATACATGCACATTTGTGGCCTGCTGGAGGTCATTTTGCGGGGCTCTGGCAGTGTTCCTCCTGTTCCTCCTTGCACAAAGGCGGAGGTAGCGGTCCTGCTGCTGGGTTGTTGCCCTCCTACGGCCTCCTCCTCATCTCCTGGTGTCACAGCTCGCATTGATGTGCCATCCTGGATGAGCTGCACTACCTGAGCCACGTGTGTGGGTTGTAGAGTCCGTCTCATGCTGACCAAAGTGGCCAAAACTTCAGCCAGAAAGCATAGGTACTGAGAAGTGGTCTGTGGTCCTCACCTGCAGAACCACTCCTTTACTGAGTGTGTCTTGCTAATTGCCAATAAAAGTTTGATTTACTTGGAGTTATATTGTGTTGTTTAAGTGTTCCCTTTATTTTTTTGAGATGTGTATTTTTTAAAAAGTGTTCTTGAAGTGGGACAACTTCAGCCTTGATTAAATGAGTCACTACGCACTCTGTGTCTCTGGATTGTCAGAGCTGCAGACATGTACAAGTGACAGAGGGTTGGTGAAAATCTATCAAGAAGTGATAAAAGGTTCACATCCCTCCACTGTATATGCTACACACTGCGAGCAAGACTTATCTTGAGCTGTATGCTGCAAGTATGTGACATCCCCTAGAAATGTGTCAACAAGAGGAGCTGATGGAAACACTGATTAACTTGCATTTTCTTCTACCATCGTTTCAGAAAAACATATGTTACAGACTTTTTGAAAATTTGCAAAACATTTGAATGAAATGTGTGAATGAAACATTTGAACAAAATGTAATGAGCAGCATACTCCTTTTAAAGAAGCAGTGCTGCAACCTATAAAAGCTTGCATATCAGTGTCAAATCAAGCCCTATCTTTTGGCTTGACAGTCATCCAAGGAATCGTACTCCATTCTGACCACCAATCTACTGCTGTGATGATGAAAGCCTACCTAGAGTAATGGCTACAGCATAAATTTACCCACCAATGCCACACCACTTTCAAATGCCCCCTACAGCAACTGTTACATGTCTGGACAACTTTTGGCAAAAATTCCAAATATTTGATTTGACCCAATGGGAACTTTGTTTTGAGCTTACATTTCAAATGCTACACGACCAAACTGAACAAAACCACCATATTATTAGTTTAACAAAACAGAACAAACAAGACATAGTCTATCCTAACAGTCTAAGTTTTTACATGTATACAAAGTAAACATTCAAAATTAATAGTGCAAACTAGATTTAAATCTTTTTATAAAACCAAGTTGTGCACTACAGGTTAGATGTGTTTCCAGCTTCCCCAAACTCACCCATTTAATCTCACAAAGAAAGAATGTATTTCTAGGCAGAGCAGGGAAAGGCCTATTGGAAGAACTAAGAATAAAAATTATTCTTTTATTAAATGCCCATCAGGAGAACTCAGGCTGAGAAGTAAAGTTAATGTGTTTATTTGGCATTACTTGGCATTCTTAGACATTGTAGGAAAATGAAAGGCTTTCCTTTCCAAATAAATGGTTTTTCTGTCCAGTAAGATAATATGCCATCTGGATTCTTTTATTCCCTCCATCAATGCTAAATCATGATTTTGTGGTGCATTGCTGGAACCATGGTGATATTTTTAATATGCAATCTGTGGTGTGAGAATCCTAGAAAAGCATGTGCTTACAACAACTGGTGTTTTTCCCTGTCTCGGTCTAATCTGATGGGATTTGATGTTGCTGTCGCTTTCTCTTTTTTCGTCTCTTCCTCTCTGTTTCTCCAGTGTATTCAAGCATTTTTCACTGTTGCCAATAACACTACACCAATGCCAGTCAATCTCTATGCCAAAGCATAGCAATCTATCTAGCAAAAGATAATTGCTCGCGTTTGATTGGAATAGGCAAACATCTCACCAAAGCCATGTGAAAGAACATAAGCATGACTAGAGTCCCCTAACACTGCTTAATCTACCTTCCACTGTAAAAGAGAAAAGGCCTTTGAGAGCATACAAGTGTTTCATGTACAGTAGGCTTTCTTTTGTTATCGTTTGCTTCATGTGTCTATGCACATAGACAAAGCTCATTTTCACAGGATATATTTTACACTTCTGTTGTCTGATCTATCATTTCAAAAGGCTTCTCCACCCATCTCCACTTCACTCCCAGTAGGAGCTGCTGGCAGGGACGGGACCCCCTAAGGGGTGATAGCGCATGTCCACAAACAACAGCGCTCTGACTCTTCCTTTAACAATGCCTGATGAATATTCAGACACATTGGCAGGATGTACCCAGTAGCTAGCAGCCATGCTACCTTGTGCAATCGTTAATTACAGGGGCCCAAAATGTGGGATGTGAAGCCCTGCACGGCTGGTTCCCTCAAGCTTTTAATTAACTAAAACGACTGCACACTTTCTGCCCATTGATCATGGCTTAGGGGATTGATTATTCCAGCAGCAGACAGAAGAGACAGAGGCAGAACACAGGTCCAGGTGAGCAGAACACAGCTAATGAGATGCTAAGACTGAGCACAGGACAACAGAATGATTCCTCAGCTTGAGCTATATATGGTCATGCCCATTTGTCCAATGCACTGCACTGTAAAGGAATGGAAAAGGGCTGAGGCTGATTTAAAGGCAGATTTAACCGGAATAAAAAAAAAATGCTTATTAAAAATGTAAACTGAATATAATTCACATAAACTCACTATGTAATTACTTGGTTACACTTAATTACAACTGAATAGTACACATATGAAAAAAGCATGGTTTTATTTGAACTGTTGAAGTGATGTCATATTGATATTTTGATATTGACATTTGTGAAGTAAATGAAAATGTACTGACAAAAGGGGGCTAAAGGGGACCCTTGTTCTCTTCAAAACACCATTATGAAGCATCATAACCAGGCAGAAGCCTAGTTAATAACATCGACCATTTCTATTCTGTGTTTGATTTTGATGTCATTATCACTAAAGTGGTTAATAATATAAAGATAGTCATGTTGCGCATACTGACAAACTGTTCATAAACACTCAAGTATTACTTTTTAAATAAAGTATATTATTCAATACTTGTGTCATGCAGGTCTGTAGGTAAACTTCAATTAGAGTTTCCATAGATTTTCATTAGCGATTAGTGATTGTCATCAATTATAACCTAGTTAGACTATCAGCGTTCATGATATGGATTAAACTAGCTCCATTTTATTAAGGGGAGGGATGCATTGATCTAAGAACTGTGTGCCAATGCCGATATGCAATATATTTCATATACGTCTGCTGATGTGGAAACAAATAGGAAATGTAACGTTTATTTCTGTAAGTTTACAAATGCAGTAAAATCAATAAAAGGTAGACATTTCAGCATAGCAGCCCAGCACTGTCTTAATAGTCTACAGTGCTCTTCCTGACTACAACAAATGTGTCCTATATTGGTCTGAAATATTAATCAAATCTAAATATCAGTTCGCTTTTTGTTTTAAAGAAATTATCTGCCAATAACGATGATTCCAATTTCGTTATGCATTCCTAACTGACTGTTACAATTTTCCACTGAAAAGCATTTAAGTTTAGGCCTAGGCTTAATCCAAATTAATCCTGAATGCTGAATAAAAGAGTAAATAAGGGCAATGGTGCTGGATTGGAGGCAAGTTCTGCTCTTTGAGCTGACAATTTTCTCTCTCTGGCATTTTATGGTCCTGTTAGACTTAATAAATGACCTTGAAGCACAGAGGACATCCTGCAAGGACAGAGATGATGATGATGGTTTGTAGCTCCCAAGTGGAGGCAGTGTCATTTATGCCCCAGAATCTCGCTGTAGGAAACACACATATGTGCACGCACACACACACACACACACACACACACACAAAATACATCTACAACACGTCCTGTCATGATTGAAGCCGATGGAAAGCCATCCTATTTTCCAACTTAAATTAGGCAACTAGAGTTATTTTTGATCGTCCGATTTTTCAGGTCAGAATGTGTGGACGAGCAAGACAGAGAGGCACAGAGCGAGAGAGTAAAAGACAGACTTGTCTTGTCCTTCTGCCCCAGTAGACTTTTTTTATGGAGATAGACAGGCTGCAATTGACAGGCTAAATGGAGGAGGATGGGGGTAAAATGGGGAGATATGTTGGTGCTCTTTGGGAGCACTGAGAGTGGGCTTTCGAAATTTTCTCTGTGCTCTCCTGGTTAGAAATGCGCCCATTCAGTCGTCTCATGACAGCAAATTACAGCCACAAGAGTCCTAGCTCAGAGTCTTTAAACATGGATAATGTCTTTTTGATGACTTAAGCACATTTTTTTGAAAGTTCACCTAAATAACGCACATAAAAATATTCTGTTCACTTTAAATCTGGATGCAATTACAGGCCAAGGTTTAGCTCACAACTTGCCTTTAGCACAAGAGGAAGTAACACCTAAATCGCCTCTCCTTAAGACACTACATTTCTACATATTTTTCGGGAAAAGACATTTGACTGCATTTGTAATATTACACAGTAGACTTTGCCTCCTGGGCTTGCTTTAAGGGAGCTTAAGGCTGTAGATTGTCCATTACACACTACACAGTCATGCTAGTACATGAAAACTATATTACCCTATGATCTTCATATCCAAAATTCAGGAGTGGAAATGGGCTGGAACACACTGAAACACACTGAAACAGCATTCTGTAAGTTAAAAAAATAATGAAAATTCAAAACCTAAGCAAGTGATTTCATAAAGAAAACAGTAAAATAACTGGTTTTACAGCATGTGCATGAATTGAAGTGGTGTTGAAAGCACCAGTCTACAGCCAAAAGTGCAGCAGGATCCATCCACCCAGTCTCTGTGGCAACATTCTGTAATGGCAAAAGCAGCCAAGACTCCACAATTGATAAAATACTGTCACTTTTTGGTGATTCATATATTTGCTAAAAACTTTAGTAAGAGCTCTAAATTTTGAAATGTCCGTGATAAACTAGCACATTAGCCATGGTATCACAAATGTGTTATTTTGTGTAGTGTCCTTTAGATTGATGGAAAATGTGTTATTTTGTAACCCTTATGTAAAAGGGTTCTATATAGCTCCAAAAAGGGTTGTGTTATTGTTACAAGTTTGATTTAACAATAAATGAACCTATTGTGTTGCTATATAGAATCATTTTCAAAAGGTTCTTTATAGAACCACATTCTTGGGCAATCTAAGGAACCGTGCAGAGAATCCTTTAAGCATGCTCATGGTTCTATATAGAACCATTGTCTTTACTAAAGAACCCTTGAAAAGCCATCTTTAAGATTTGTAAGCAAAAGAAAGTGTGAAGAGTGAAGTTTAAGTGGTAAAACCAACAAAAGTAATGTTCTTGACAACAGGCAGTTAGAGTTTTTATTGTCAGCTTCAGCAAAAAAAAAAAAAAAAAAAAAGTTTCTCCCAAGGAAATCTTGCGATTTACACCCTTACAAAATCTAGATGCAACACTGCAGCATCATTAAATAAAAAGCAAAAAAAAAAAAAAAAGGCAATAGCAGAAGGAGACATCTACTATGGTATTATATCAAATACCAGGAGCGTATAGTATATGTGTGGCTCTTAATCCTCCAGCTTACCCTTAGCAATATCACAGGCTTTGGCACTTTATTGTAACTGGAGACACAATACAGAACAGCACTGTACAGGATGGGTAGGGCTCGTCATAGTTAAGAGTATCTGAAATTGATGTCAGCACAAAGAAAAACCTGTATGACAGTTGTGTGTCTCATGATGGGGGCGCCGAAGTGGGGGGAGTGCATCTTCCACTCATACACTTTGGGGGGTGGTGGGGAGCGAGAGAGAGAGAGAGAGAGAAGGAGAAGGAATATTGGGATGTTCCCCGTCTGTGGAGACATGTGGGATGAGTGTAATAATGACAGGCTGTGTTATGTTGTCTGCGAGTTGCAGGATCACTGCAGGACCCTTCAAAGGCCCTGGAAGGCGTAGCCAGCAACACATGCTCATCACATACACAAACACACATACCTTCAAATTTAAACGCCTTTGGCCAAAACTAGTGGCACACTAGTGGACCTTCCTCCAAACAGATGGGCTTTTTACAAGAACCGTTTGGATAAAGTACCTGCTCGAGGGGGTGGCAGCTGTCCCTCCTAAATTCTGAGCTCACTCCACAGTAAAAATCTCTAATAAGTAAATAAATAAAAAAATAACTCCAGTGTTTTTCAACTTCTCGACTGTCTGTAGCATGTGATCGTTTACCATGGACAATGACTCTGCTGCGTTTCCCTCAAAGAACTGATGACTGATATGCTGACTCGAAACATGCTTACAATTGTCCCCACTGGGAAGCTGCAGAACACTTCTTTTCTTCACTCCAAACCACAGTACTGTGAAAAAGTCAGACCACCTTTCATTGGTTTTTAGATAAAATGACCAATATTTACAAGTAATTTTTCTGAGATAATTAGATATAAGATAACCCACATGCAAGGAAGGGGAAAGTGAAAGCAAAACAAGAAAAAAGGAATTACCAAAAGTGGAACTTTTTCATTAATCTCTAATCTTTTAATATAATATAAAAATTTTATATATTATTATAGATTGTTATTGATATTAAAAACTGTGCAACTCTGATGTGGTAGACCACCAAAACTGCCCCATCAGATAAACAGTACTTTCAGCTTTCAACTTTGAGAGAGAAGAGAAAATCAAGCTCTGTAAGGACGTAAAGGATGTGTAGCACCCAAAACTCTTCAGAAAAAAATTGTGAGTATGGGATTATTTGAATAGTGAGAACCAGAAAATGCAACCAATTTCTAAGACTCAAAAAGTGGAGATGATGTGGAAAAATGCAAATGTCTTTTAAAAGCTGAAAGTCTGAACTGAAAAAGAATGGAAGCTGGAATAAAGGCAATGGGTGAATACACTATAGACTGAAATACATGACCTTATATTTAGTTATTGAGTTATTTATTCTGTGTTTTCTGTTAAATGTCTTCAGATTTTTTCCTTATGCCTCAAAATAACAATGAACATTCTGACTAGAAATGAAACAATGTAAGAGTGATCTCTGACTACACATTACAGTGTTTTGAAGCAAATCTGTAAATTAATTAAATAAATTTGTATAACTTGTTCTTTTAGAGAAAGGACTAGTTTTCCAAAAGGAGGAATTTGCCTTAATGTAGTGGTGTGGGCAGGGTTTTTGCAGGCTTCTGCTTGATTGCGCATGGATGACAGAAACAACCTTATGAAAAGCAAATGTATTTAGAGCTCCTTTATCACATATTTCAAACCAACATTCACAAAATTCAACAAGTGATCTTTAAATCAGTGGGTTTCCTGATCTTTTCCAAGTAAAAAGTTACTCTCTGTGGTAATCTATACTACGAGACAGACGTGGAAGGCATTTGGGGGCACAATGCTAAAGACTCAAATCAACTGTGATTACAAAGTGCTATAGTGAATGAGAATCTGAATATTTTCTGCCATGCATAGGGCCATCATAGCTCTTACGCTCAGTCCTTAAACTAAAGTGTTACCAATGAATACGTATTGAATAGCTATAACTACTGAATGCAGAGAAATAAATCCAGGCTCCCTTCTTCACCAGACACGGCTGCGGGGCAGGGGATGACACTGTGTAAAGTAAAATCTCATTTCTGGAGCATCCCGGCATGCTGGAAATCTCTATCACTCACCCAGCGCTCAATAACCTTGAGCTCATATTTCTCTGCTGGTGATTTAAGACCATACAGCATTACCCTGGGTTTTTCAGGCCTGCTCTGATGCGCTGTCTAGAGCTCCGTCTGCTGCTCATATTATTTATATCACCCAGCTACAAGCCGTGTGGTGACACATGGGCACAGGCCAATGCCCCATTCATCTCTGGGTTAAATATGTGTCAGCCAGATCAGGTTTGGGGCTGAAGACCCAGGTGAAGAATGTTACAGATTGGCCAGACTAGGACCATGAATCAACCTGTCTGCCTCGGAGTTCAGGGCAAGTTTTGTTTGTTGTGCACTTCGTGTCGATTATGCCATCACTCTGATTAATGGACCGTGTAGAGCCAGAGGCAGAACATGTCCACATATCACGATCGTGAGACGTTCAACAGTGTAGCATATTGAAAGGGATTTTTTATTACTCGAACTGAAGGAGTGCAGAAAGTCTGAATAATATGGGCGGGGTGCTTGTATTACATCACTGACTCATTCCACAGCACCCAGAGCTCTAGGTGAGAAGGGTGGGGCTTTTATATTGAGGATGAGGCCTATTTGTTCGGTCAGATCATAAATCACAATGTAGGCTGTAATGATAGTGAGCTTAGCGTCATGTTTAGCAGGAAACATGGTAAAGTAATGAGTTTGTGATGGCGAACTACCGTTGGCGTCATCATAGTCCAAAGGACACAAGAAGCCACACTTAAATACTTAGAAACTTCAATTTTATCGCAATACAGACAAAAGCAGCTAAAGAGAGATGCAAATAAACTATAATGGTGGTCTAAGCGTCTGTTTTGCGTCTGTTTTGATCTGTTCGTCGTGTTTTGATACACAATTGAAAAACGACTTACCTCAACGGCGATTCCAGGAGAGTGATTTGCGCGCGCGTTTGAAGCTCCTCCTTCTTGTAGAAACAGGACGAGTTTACTTGCGGTTTACCTGGCCGGCGGGGGGGGGGAGGGGGGTGGGGGGGGCGGTTGCGGGGGTGGTCCGTGGGCACAAAAACGGTATCTGTAAAAAGAGAAAATGACATAGTAATGTATTAAAAGACTAGTTATACGCCTGGAGAAAATGCATGATGTAATTTGTTGTCTGTTCTACTGTGTACATTTATTTTTGTGAATGGTTTAACCCAAAGCTGTCTGACGTGTTTTAGCTGTGCTATAGTAGTTATCCGTCATATCTGGTATTGCTATTTGACATTTTAGCGTTACACTCTACAGTTAATTCCCATTAGATTACAGTGATATTATATGTTTTACTGGTTTACTCACTTTTACCAGTGTATATTTATTCTGCAAGTTGGAACGGCATTATCCTTTTTCAGCGTCCCCCACAAACCGTTAGTTAGAAATAAACGCACTGTGCAGGTATGTTATGGAACAAACAAAGTAAATGTACCCTAAAAGGCACAAAGTAAGTTTCTCCCAGGTGAAAGTATGTTTTTGTACCATTTCATAACCTGAGGTTTTAAAACAGAGCAATAAAATAAAAAGCCTGGAGACAAGACGTGGTGTGGAGTCAATACAACTTAGAAAATATGAATTTAATGGATTATGGTACAGTTATGTTCTGTGCCTAAAAGTACTGAGATGAACCCTTGAGGGTACCACAGTGACAAGAAGGGCACTGCCAATTTCAGATTTTTTAATATAAGTGTATCAGTATCTGAGCATCTATGCAGCGCATTTTATTATTTTGCAGTCCATCTTCTCAGTTACTGTACATCTCTACCAAGTAATTAAACAAAAAACAGTATTATTATTATTTTTAAAAAGCTAATAAATCTAAATACGAGGTAGTTTTGCTCAGAAACATAAATAAGAATGACATGAGAACTACCAAGAATAAAACCAGAGACAAACTAACACAACAAGCAACAAGTTTGGAGACAATGAGACAGTAGAACATGCTCCAAGGGGACCCAGGAGGAGGGTCCTGTAACATAACGAGATCTACCGATTTCTTTTTTCTTCATTATTCACATAAAAAGGGCTCTTCAGTGAGAGTCAACTCCCAGTGTTTATCTAAAAGACTTGGCTTAAAGAACTGACTTCAAGAAAAGAGACCAGAGAATACAGCAGTGATCTGTGATGAAAGCTCGTTGAGCTGCACAAATCAGGAAACGTCTACAAGAAAGTAGCTAAACAGTTGAAAATGTACCATTTCCACTATCAGGGAAATAATTAAAAGGTTTAAAACAGCTGGAGAAGTTAAGCATCTGCTTGAGGAGGATGTATGTCTATACTGACCCCACGCACAGTGAGGAGGATGGTTTGCTTGGGTAAAGAATCTCCAAGGATCACAGATGGGGGATTGCAGACTTTAGGTCTTGGGGTCACAACCTCTTCCAAACTACAATCAAACAGACACACACACACACACACACACACACATTACGTAAGCTGCTTATCCTCCTGGGTTGCAGGGGGGTACCGGAGCCTATCCCAGCAGTCATTGGCTGCCAGTCCTTCACAAGGCTACAATTAAATACCACCTATAGCCACAAGTTGTCCGAGCGGTTGCCAGAAAGGGGCCTCTGCTGTCAAGGACCAATAAACTCAAGCACCTACATTATAGAATTAAGAATTAGAATTGAGAACCATTTGTCACTGTGTTTGCACACTGTGAAATTAGACCTCTGCATTTAACCCATCCATGCAGTGAAACACCCACATACATGCACACACACTAGGAGTGAGCACACTTGCCCAGAGCAGTGGGCAGCCCTATCCACAGCACTCAGAGAGCAATTGGGGTTAGGTGCCTTGCTCAAGGGCACTTCAGTCATGGACTGTCAGCCAAGGGGATCAAACCAGCAACCTTACGGTCACAGGGCTGGTTCCCTAACCCGCAGCCCATGACTGCCCCATCAGACATTACTAGAACTTTCAGTGAGGCCATATTCAAAATAGAGGCTTTTGGCAATAAACAGGTGAGTTTGGCATGGACACAAAGATAGCCATGCAGAAAAATTACCCATCCCCACTGTGGAGTATGGTGGCAGATCTGTGATATGCAGGGCTATTTTTTCCCCAAAGACCCAGGACAGTTTATTTGGATACATCACAGATTCCATCAAGCACCAGCAGAAATAAAATCAAATCCTGACTGCCTCAGCCATGACGCTTAAACTGGGGCATAGTTTGAATATTCCAGTAGGACAATTCTCCAAATCACAGAAAAATGGTTAAGGTTTTGACAAGGCCACCCCAGTCCCCTGACCTAAACCTCAAATAAAATCTATGGGATGAGCTGAAAAGAACAGTCCACAGTGTTGATCTCAGAATCTGAAGGTTCTGGAGAGGATCTGTATAGAGTAATGCTTTCAGATTCTTCATAATATGTTCTTCAGTCTCATTAAGCATCATAGGTAAAGACTCGGTAACGGGAGGCTGCACAAAGCATTAAATTAAGGTGTGCCAATAGTTGTTGCACGCACAGGTTTGAGAAAAATATTTATTTCTTGATAAGACTTTTTTTTCAGTCATTGAACTTCAAAAAAGTGTATATTTTTGTTAATATTTTGAGTGAAAGATCAAAAGGAAAAGTAATAAAGAATGTTTTTGCAGCCTATTTGGCTCATGTTTATCATGGGTGCCGACATTTGTCGAGGGCAATGTAGCTAAAAAATGTACTTCTCTGATCAACAGTGGCAAACCGCAACTGTTAGAGCAAGGCTTTTGGTTTGGCCATCAACGTCAATTCTCCTGGCAAAAAGATACCAAACAACTGACTGAAATGCATTAGTTAGGCTACCACTCCACTAAAAAGCACAGACATTTTTCTTTTACAGAAAGAATTTGGTTATTTCCAAGGCTTAGAGATCCCTGAAAGGTCTTCCCCATTTGATCAGAAAGTTTCTGAATTAAAAATGTACTTGATATACTAAAGTAGAAAACCTGTAACTCAAGCTAACATGCTGGAGCGACCACAGTAGTATTTAAAGAGGATCTCTTTTTTGAGCAGTTGATATAAAAGTCACGTAATATGTAAATCTTTAGTGAAGAAATAATTGACATTCGGAGAGGGTGGCTGTTGGGGGAGAATATGTGGGGGTGAACCCCCTGCTATCTTATTTGACAAAAGAGAAAAAATCTCCATGAAAAATATATGAGACACAATAAGAAGATAAGTGTGTATGTCAATTAGTGACTGCTTCCTGACAAAATCTTGCACAAAGAAATAGATGTGTCAGTTAATGAGATCTAAAATAAATAAATAATTGAACAAACAAAGAAAGGAAGCTTGTAATCACCTTTAATGTTTTTAATGTCTTGTATTTCTACCTATGAATTGTCCCCTTAAAAACACACCACACATTCTTCAGTTCTAATATTTGACAGTCCATCGTTTTTTTCCATTGTCTACCATGTACAGCCTGGCTGTAGAATTATTAAGAACCATAACACAGACATGTAAAACAAACCAGAATTTTGTGCAGTGTTTCTGCCAAATAAGATCCCTGAAGACTACTTATTTATTTACCAGCGCTAATTATAATGCAGCACATATCACCAACCCCTCCCTCGTAATTACTACATTCGGTGTGTGCTTGCAGTTAATTCCTACACTACACAGAGCAGAACAGTATAGACATGTCTGTAAAACCAAGCATAAATATGCATGCGGTCCTAAACTGAGGAGGAAAAATGTGGTGTGTGTTTCTGATGAGCTGGTACACGGAGATGTAGCAGGGAGATCTGTTATATGGAACTGTAATGCTGGCCCATGGGATTGTTGCACACATGATTTTATAAAATCAACACATAAATTTCACCTAGTTTTAGCTAGTGTTCAAACTGTGCACCAGCTAGGACATTCTTACCCAGTGTCCATTTCCTGAGTCGGTGGTAGCAGGGGATAAAGCTTCTGCTAATGTTTGCTGGCTGAAGGTCCCCTGCCAAACATTGAATTATTCATGGAATTCAGAGTAATTACCATAAACCTGGTTTGGTTTGCAACCCGGCTACAAAGCTTCCCATAGGTAGGAAGTATACACTATCATTTTGGCCTTCTTCCACACGTCCTGTCATGATTGAAGCCGATGGAAAGCCATCCTATTTTCCAACTTAAATTAGGCAACTAGAGTTATTTTTGATCGTCCGATTTTTCAGGTCAGAATGTGTGGACGAGCAAGACAGAGAGGCACAGAGCGAGAGAGTAAAAGACAGACTTGTCTTGTCCTTCTGCCCCAGTAGACTTTTTTTATGGAGATAGACAGGCTGCAATTGACAGGCTAAATGGAGGAGGATGGGGGTAAAATGGGGAGATATGTTGGTGCTCTTTGGGAGCACTGAGAGTGGGCTTTCGAAATTTTCTCTGTGCTCTCCTGGTTAGAAATGCGCCCATTCAGTCGTCTCATGACAGCAAATTACAGCCACAAGAGTCCTAGCTCAGAGTCTTTAAACATGGATAATGTCTTTTTGATGACTTAAGCACATTTTTTTGAAAGTTCACCTAAATAACGCACATAAAAATATTCTGTTCACTTTAAATCTGGATGCAATTACAGGCCAAGGTTTAGCTCACAACTTGCCTTTAGCACAAGAGGAAGTAACACCTAAATCGCCTCTCCTTAAGACACTACATTTCTACATATTTTTCGGGAAAAGACATTTGACTGCATTTGTAATATTACACAGTAGACTTTGCCTCCTGGGCTTGCTTTAAGGGAGCTTAAGGCTGTAGATTGTCCATTACACACTACACAGTCATGCTAGTACATGAAAACTATATTACCCTATGATCTTCATATCCAAAATTCAGGAGTGGAAATGGGCTGGAACACACTGAAACACACTGAAACAGCATTCTGTAAGTTAAAAAAATAATGAAAATTCAAAACCTAAGCAAGTGATTTCATAAAGAAAACAGTAAAATAACTGGTTTTACAGCATGTGCATGAATTGAAGTGGTGTTGAAAGCACCAGTCTACAGCCAAAAGTGCAGCAGGATCCATCCACCCAGTCTCTGTGGCAACATTCTGTAATGGCAAAAGCAGCCAAGACTCCACAATTGATAAAATACTGTCACTTTTTGGTGATTCATATATTTGCTAAAAACTTTAGTAAGAGCTCTAAATTTTGAAATGTCCGTGATAAACTAGCACATTAGCCATGGTATCACAAATGTGTTATTTTGTGTAGTGTCCTTTAGATTGATGGAAAATGTGTTATTTTGTAACCCTTATGTAAAAGGGTTCTATATAGCTCCAAAAAGGGTTGTGTTATTGTTACAAGTTTGATTTAACAATAAATGAACCTATTGTGTTGCTATATAGAATCATTTTCAAAAGGTTCTTTATAGAACCACATTCTTGGGCAATCTAAGGAACCGTGCAGAGAATCCTTTAAGCATGCTCATGGTTCTATATAGAACCATTGTCTTTACTAAAGAACCCTTGAAAAGCCATCTTTAAGATTTGTAAGCAAAAGAAAGTGTGAAGAGTGAAGTTTAAGTGGTAAAACCAACAAAAGTAATGTTCTTGACAACAGGCAGTTAGAGTTTTTATTGTCAGATTAAGCAAAAAAAAAAAAAAAAAAAAGTTTCTCCCAAGGAAATCTTGCGATTTACACCCTTACAAAATCTAGATGCAACACTGCAGCATCATTAAATAAAAAGCAAAAAAAAAAAAAAAAGGCAATAGCAGAAGGAGACATCTACTATGGTATTATATCAAATACCAGGAGCGTATAGTATATGTGTGGCTCTTAATCCTCCAGCTTACCCTTAGCAATATCACAGGCTTTGGCACTTTATTGTAACTGGAGACACAATACAGAACAGCACTGTACAGGATGGGTAGGGCTCGTCATAGTTAAGAGTATCTGAAATTGATGTCAGCACAAAGAAAAACCTGTATGACAGTTGTGTGTCTCATGATGGGGGCGCCGAAGTGGGGGGAGTGCATCTTCCACTCATACACTTTGGGGGGTGGTGGGGAGCGAGAGAGAGAGAGAGAGAGAAGGAGAAGGAATATTGGGATGTTCCCCGTCTGTGGAGACATGTGGGATGAGTGTAATAATGACAGGCTGTGTTATGTTGTCTGCGAGTTGCAGGATCACTGCAGGACCCTTCAAAGGCCCTGGAAGGCGTAGCCAGCAACACATGCTCATCACATACACAAACACACATACCTTCAAATTTAAACGCCTTTGGCCAAAACTAGTGGCACACTAGTGGACCTTCCTCCAAACAGATGGGCTTTTTACAAGAACCGTTTGGATAAAGTACCTGCTCGAGGGGGTGGCAGCTGTCCCTCCTAAATTCTGAGCTCACTCCACAGTAAAAATCTCTAATAAGTAAATAAATAAAAAAATAACTCCAGTGTTTTTCAACTTCTCGACTGTCTGTAGCATGTGATCGTTTACCATGGACAATGACTCTGCTGCGTTTCCCTCAAAGAACTGATGACTGATATGCTGACTCGAAACATGCTTACAATTGTCCCCACTGGGAAGCTGCAGAACACTTCTTTTCTTCACTCCAAACCACAGTACTGTGAAAAAGTCAGACCACCTTTCATTGGTTTTTAGATAAAATGACCAATATTTACAAGTAATTTTTCTGAGATAATTAGATATAAGATAACCCACATGCAAGGAAGGGGAAAGTGAAAGCAAAACAAGAAAAAAGGAATTACCAAAAGTGGAACTTTTTCATTAATCTCTAATCTTTTAATATAATATAAAAATTTTATATATTATTATAGATTGTTATTGATATTAAAAACTGTGCAACTCTGATGTGGTAGACCACCAAAACTGCCCCATCAGATAAACAGTACTTTCAGCTTTCAACTTTGAGAGAGAAGAGAAAATCAAGCTCTGTAAGGACGTAAAGGATGTGTAGCACCCAAAACTCTTCAGAAAAAAATTGTGAGTATGGGATTATTTGAATAGTGAGAACCAGAAAATGCAACCAATTTCTAAGACTCAAAAAGTGGAGATGATGTGGAAAAATGCAAATGTCTTTTAAAAGCTGAAAGTCTGAACTGAAAAAGAATGGAAGCTGGAATAAAGGCAATGGGTGAATACACTATAGACTGAAATACATGACCTTATATTTAGTTATTGAGTTATTTATTCTGTGTTTTCTGTTAAATGTCTTCAGATTTTTTCCTTATGCCTCAAAATAACAATGAACATTCTGACTAGAAATGAAACAATGTAAGAGTGATCTCTGACTACACATTACAGTGTTTTGAAGCAAATCTGTAAATTAATTAAATAAATTTGTATAACTTGTTCTTTTAGAGAAAGGACTAGTTTTCCAAAAGGAGGAATTTGCCTTAATGTAGTGGTGTGGGCAGGGTTTTTGCAGGCTTCTGCTTGATTGCGCATGGATGACAGAAACAACCTTATGAAAAGCAAATGTATTTAGAGCTCCTTTATCACATATTTCAAACCAACATTCACAAAATTCAACAAGTGATCTTTAAATCAGTGGGTTTCCTGATCTTTTCCAAGTAAAAAGTTACTCTCTGTGGTAATCTATACTACGAGACAGACGTGGAAGGCATTTGGGGGCACAATGCTAAAGACTCAAATCAACTGTGATTACAAAGTGCTATAGTGAATGAGAATCTGAATATTTTCTGCCATGCATAGGGCCATCATAGCTCTTACGCTCAGTCCTTAAACTAAAGTGTTACCAATGAATACGTATTGAATAGCTATAACTACTGAATGCAGAGAAATAAATCCAGGCTCCCTTCTTCACCAGACACGGCTGCGGGGCAGGGGATGACACTGTGTAAAGTAAAATCTCATTTCTGGAGCATCCCGGCATGCTGGAAATCTCTATCACTCACCCAGCGCTCAATAACCTTGAGCTCATATTTCTCTGCTGGTGATTTAAGACCATACAGCATTACCCTGGGTTTTTCAGGCCTGCTCTGATGCGCTGTCTAGAGCTCCGTCTGCTGCTCATATTATTTATATCACCCAGCTACAAGCCGTGTGGTGACACATGGGCACAGGCCAATGCCCCATTCATCTCTGGGTTAAATATGTGTCAGCCAGATCAGGTTTGGGGCTGAAGACCCAGGTGAAGAATGTTACAGATTGGCCAGACTAGGACCATGAATCAACCTGTCTGCCTCGGAGTTCAGGGCAAGTTTTGTTTGTTGTGCACTTCGTGTCGATTATGCCATCACTCTGATTAATGGACCGTGTAGAGCCAGAGGCAGAACATGTCCACATATCACGATCGTGAGACGTTCAACAGTGTAGCATATTGAAAGGGATTTTTTATTACTCGAACTGAAGGAGTGCAGAAAGTCTGAATAATATGGGCGGGGTGCTTGTATTACATCACTGACTCATTCCACAGCACCCAGAGCTCTAGGTGAGAAGGGTGGGGCTTTTATATTGAGGATGAGGCCTATTTGTTCGGTCAGATCATAAATCACAATGTAGGCTGTAATGATAGTGAGCTTAGCGTCATGTTTAGCAGGAAACATGGTAAAGTAATGAGTTTGTGATGGCGAACTACCGTTGGCGTCATCATAGTCCAAAGGACACAAGAAGCCACACTTAAATACTTAGAAACTTCAATTTTATCGCAATACAGACAAAAGCAGCTAAAGAGAGATGCAAATAAACTATAATGGTGGTCTAAGCGTCTGTTTTGCGTCTGTTTTGATCTGTTCGTCGTGTTTTGATACACAATTGAAAAACGACTTACCTCAACGGCGATTCCAGGAGAGTGATTTGCGCGCGCGTTTGAAGCTCCTCCTTCTTGTAGAAACAGGACGAGTTTACTTGCGGTTTACCTGGCCGGCGGGGGGGGGGAGGGGGGTGGGGGGGGCGGTTGCGGGGGTGGTCCGTGGGCACAAAAACGGTATCTGTAAAAAGAGAAAATGACATAGTAATGTATTAAAAGACTAGTTATACGCCTGGAGAAAATGCATGATGTAATTTGTTGTCTGTTCTACTGTGTACATTTATTTTTGTGAATGGTTTAACCCAAAGCTGTCTGACGTGTTTTAGCTGTGCTATAGTAGTTATCCGTCATATCTGGTATTGCTATTTGACATTTTAGCGTTACACTCTACAGTTAATTCCCATTAGATTACAGTGATATTATATGTTTTACTGGTTTACTCACTTTTACCAGTGTATATTTATTCTGCAAGTTGGAACGGCATTATCCTTTTTCAGCGTCCCCCACAAACCGTTAGTTAGAAATAAACGCACTGTGCAGGTATGTTATGGAACAAACAAAGTAAATGTACCCTAAAAGGCACAAAGTAAGTTTCTCCCAGGTGAAAGTATGTTTTTGTACCATTTCATAACCTGAGGTTTTAAAACAGAGCAATAAAATAAAAAGCCTGGAGACAAGACGTGGTGTGGAGTCAATACAACTTAGAAAATATGAATTTAATGGATTATGGTACAGTTATGTTCTGTGCCTAAAAGTACTGAGATGAACCCTTGAGGGTACCACAGTGACAAGAAGGGCACTGCCAATTTCAGATTTTTTAATATAAGTGTATCAGTATCTGAGCATCTATGCAGCGCATTTTATTATTTTGCAGTCCATCTTCTCAGTTACTGTACATCTCTACCAAGTAATTAAACAAAAAACAGTATTATTATTATTTTTAAAAAGCTAATAAATCTAAATACGAGGTAGTTTTGCTCAGAAACATAAATAAGAATGACATGAGAACTACCAAGAATAAAACCAGAGACAAACTAACACAACAAGCAACAAGTTTGGAGACAATGAGACAGTAGAACATGCTCCAAGGGGACCCAGGAGGAGGGTCCTGTAACATAACGAGATCTACCGATTTCTTTTTTCTTCATTATTCACATAAAAAGGGCTCTTCAGTGAGAGTCAACTCCCAGTGTTTATCTAAAAGACTTGGCTTAAAGAACTGACTTCAAGAAAAGAGACCAGAGAATACAGCAGTGATCTGTGATGAAAGCTCGTTGAGCTGCACAAATCAGGAAACGTCTACAAGAAAGTAGCTAAACAGTTGAAAATGTACCATTTCCACTATCAGGGAAATAATTAAAAGGTTTAAAACAGCTGGAGAAGTTAAGCATCTGCTTGAGGAGGATGTATGTCTATACTGACCCCACGCACAGTGAGGAGGATGGTTTGCTTGGGTAAAGAATCTCCAAGGATCACAGATGGGGGATTGCAGACTTTAGGTCTTGGGGTCACAACCTCTTCCAAACTACAATCAAACAGACACACACACACACACACACACACACATTACGTAAGCTGCTTATCCTCCTGGGTTGCAGGGGGGTACCGGAGCCTATCCCAGCAGTCATTGGCTGCCAGTCCTTCACAAGGCTACAATTAAATACCACCTATAGCCACAAGTTGTCCGAGCGGTTGCCAGAAAGGGGCCTCTGCTGTCAAGGACCAATAAACTCAAGCACCTACATTATAGAATTAAGAATTAGAATTGAGAACCATTTGTCACTGTGTTTGCACACTGTGAAATTAGACCTCTGCATTTAACCCATCCATGCAGTGAAACACCCACATACATGCACACACACTAGGAGTGAGCACACTTGCCCAGAGCAGTGGGCAGCCCTATCCACAGCACTCAGAGAGCAATTGGGGTTAGGTGCCTTGCTCAAGGGCACTTCAGTCATGGACTGTCAGCCAAGGGGATCAAACCAGCAACCTTACGGTCACAGGGCTGGTTCCCTAACCCGCAGCCCATGACTGCCCCATCAGACATTACTAGAACTTTCAGTGAGGCCATATTCAAAATAGAGGCTTTTGGCAATAAACAGGTGAGTTTGGCATGGACACAAAGATAGCCATGCAGAAAAATTACCCATCCCCACTGTGGAGTATGGTGGCAGATCTGTGATATGCAGGGCTATTTTTTCCCCAAAGACCCAGGACAGTTTATTTGGATACATCACAGATTCCATCAAGCACCAGCAGAAATAAAATCAAATCCTGACTGCCTCAGCCATGACGCTTAAACTGGGGCATAGTTTGAATATTCCAGTAGGACAATTCTCCAAATCACAGAAAAATGGTTAAGGTTTTGACAAGGCCACCCCAGTCCCCTGACCTAAACCTCAAATAAAATCTATGGGATGAGCTGAAAAGAACAGTCCACAGTGTTGATCTCAGAATCTGAAGGTTCTGGAGAGGATCTGTATAGAGTAATGCTTTCAGATTCTTCATAATATGTTCTTCAGTCTCATTAAGCATCATAGGTAAAGACTCGGTAACGGGAGGCTGCACAAAGCATTAAATTAAGGTGTGCCAATAGTTGTTGCACGCACAGGTTTGAGAAAAATATTTATTTCTTGATAAGACTTTTTTTTCAGTCATTGAACTTCAAAAAAGTGTATATTTTTGTTAATATTTTGAGTGAAAGATCAAAAGGAAAAGTAATAAAGAATGTTTTTGCAGCCTATTTGGCTCATGTTTATCATGGGTGCCGACATTTGTCGAGGGCAATGTAGCTAAAAAATGTACTTCTCTGATCAACAGTGGCAAACCGCAACTGTTAGAGCAAGGCTTTTGGTTTGGCCATCAACGTCAATTCTCCTGGCAAAAAGATACCAAACAACTGACTGAAATGCATTAGTTAGGCTACCACTCCACTAAAAAGCACAGACATTTTTCTTTTACAGAAAGAATTTGGTTATTTCCAAGGCTTAGAGATCCCTGAAAGGTCTTCCCCATTTGATCAGAAAGTTTCTGAATTAAAAATGTACTTGATATACTAAAGTAGAAAACCTGTAACTCAAGCTAACATGCTGGAGCGACCACAGTAGTATTTAAAGAGGATCTCTTTTTTGAGCAGTTGATATAAAAGTCACGTAATATGTAAATCTTTAGTGAAGAAATAATTGACATTCGGAGAGGGTGGCTGTTGGGGGAGAATATGTGGGGGTGAACCCCCTGCTATCTTATTTGACAAAAGAGAAAAAATCTCCATGAAAAATATATGAGACACAATAAGAAGATAAGTGTGTATGTCAATTAGTGACTGCTTCCTGACAAAATCTTGCACAAAGAAATAGATGTGTCAGTTAATGAGATCTAAAATAAATAAATAATTGAACAAACAAAGAAAGGAAGCTTGTAATCACCTTTAATGTTTTTAATGTCTTGTATTTCTACCTATGAATTGTCCCCTTAAAAACACACCACACATTCTTCAGTTCTAATATTTGACAGTCCATCGTTTTTTTCCATTGTCTACCATGTACAGCCTGGCTGTAGAATTATTAAGAACCATAACACAGACATGTAAAACAAACCAGAATTTTGTGCAGTGTTTCTGCCAAATAAGATCCCTGAAGACTACTTATTTATTTACCAGCGCTAATTATAATGCAGCACATATCACCAACCCCTCCCTCGTAATTACTACATTCGGTGTGTGCTTGCAGTTAATTCCTACACTACACAGAGCAGAACAGTATAGACATGTCTGTAAAACCAAGCATAAATATGCATGCGGTCCTAAACTGAGGAGGAAAAATGTGGTGTGTGTTTCTGATGAGCTGGTACACGGAGATGTAGCAGGGAGATCTGTTATATGGAACTGTAATGCTGGCCCATGGGATTGTTGCACACATGATTTTATAAAATCAACACATAAATTTCACCTAGTTTTAGCTAGTGTTCAAACTGTGCACCAGCTAGGACATTCTTACCCAGTGTCCATTTCCTGAGTCGGTGGTAGCAGGGGATAAAGCTTCTGCTAATGTTTGCTGGCTGAAGGTCCCCTGCCAAACATTGAATTATTCATGGAATTCAGAGTAATTACCATAAACCTGGTTTGGTTTGCAACCCGGCTACAAAGCTTCCCATAGGTAGGAAGTATACACTATCATTTTGGCCTTCTTCCACAGCCCCATTATTCTGAGGAGAATATCAAATTTGGGGTTGTAGGAGTCTCTTTCAAACAGCCCACACACAGAAATAGAATGTTCAGGATTTTCAGGGCTACAGAGTTTCCGGAAACACAAAAAATAACTTAATGCAGTTGCAGTTACATTTAAAAGGTTTAGTTCTAAAAGACCAAAACAAAGTCGCTCCAGCACAACTTAGCCGTGATGTACTCAAAGACATGAAGCTTAGTGGAGAAAGGAAGAGGAGAATGTTACCAGCATACACAAGCAACATACTTTCTCCAATGTGTTATAGTCATTTGTTTTCGAATGAACTAAAGAAACAGCTAAAATCTCTACTTTTCACAACTCAACTTCCACCAAAATGGAGCATATAGCTGTTAGCTGTCTGGCTAGCTAATCCTAGGTACACTGGTATTGCATCCTTTTACTATTTTTTCTGACTTTGTTATTTTACAGCAAGATTTATTCAGATTGTGACAGCATTCAGAAGAGGAGTCCGGAGAGGCCATAATTCATGCTTAAAGTATTTTATTTATTAAACTCAAGGCACAAAAAAGTGGGAAAAACAACTCAGGCTAGGCTAGCTCTCTTTCTTCCCATCAAAACAATCCACTCCCAGAAGACTTCTACCATCACACTCGCAATCCAAAAAGAATCCCCAAATTACAAAATGTTATTTTTATTGGCTCTTTAACAGAAAACAAATCAAACTTCACATATTAAAATATTTTTCCCCCATTTGATTGGGTAAACCAGTGATCAGAAAAGGCAGGGTGATGGAGCTGGTATTAATAAATCTCATAAGAAAAAAGAAAAAAGAAACAGTGAATTAGAGGCCCTGAATTACCCTGGGCCCTTGATCTGAAGTCCAAGTAAGCCTCTGGATTAAATAACCCCTGAATGCAGCCGTTAGCTGACTGGCCAATCAAAACTGGTACTGAGTTTTTTTACTATTATGTTCTTACTTTGCTGTATTACGATTATGTGCAGCATTACAAATTGCATATGTTGCATATGTTTTACTGCAAACACTTGTTAGGTATATACTTTATTTAATGCAAGGTAGATATATAGGAGCTAATAGGCAGTAGAACAGTCGCAAAAAATATATTTTTAATTAAGCAATCTACCCAATATTTTGATTCTTAATTTATATATATATATATATATATATATATATATATATATATATATATATATTTTTTTTTTTTATATAGGAATAAATAATGCATAGATCTAGGGATTCTAAACTAGAAAGGAGTTCTAAACTAGGGAGGCTTATAAAACCTTCTAACCAAATGCATGTAGCAAACCTTGTTTCAGTACACAGTAAACAGAAAGATGTGTAAATATGTACTATACTGTTATCAGTCTCAGCGCTCATTTAATGTCATGTTTTATTTTAGTTTTGTTTGTGCAGATTATTTCCAATTATGTAGCCAAGTCAACTGTGATTGTGGAATTACAAAGAAGAAAACTTATTCACTCTTACTTGAATGATTTTCTTATCAATCCTCTTATTTGTACTTGAGTAAATTATTGTTACAGTAATAGTACCTTTTCTTAAGTGAGACTTTTCAGTACTCTTTCCACCCCTGTGTTGTTGCAGTGTGTTCACAATACATCTGCTATTAATGCTATAGCTAAAACGAGGCTTAGGACCAACTACTAATTATTCTGAATTGCTTCTGAAACATAGGGCTCAAAAGGTTCAGTGAAATGGCGCAACCACCAACAAGGTCAGGATAAAAAAAAGAAAAGCATTCAGGGATGAAAATGTTCTTAACCACTAAAACAATCATCCGATCTACTGCATCACTGTTGAAATTATAGATGAGTTCTTCAAATAGTGTTATTCTGTTGGTAAATACACTAATGTATTGGGACACATCTATTAATCATTGAATGCAGGTGTTTTTTCAATCTCATTGCTAGAGGAATATAAAATCAAACACTTAACTATGCATTCAGCCTTTTCAAAAATTTGTAAACGAATGTTTTGTTCTAAAGAGTTCACTGAATATGAGTATTATTGAAAAGTGGAAGCATTTAGAAACCACAGGATCATGTAAAGGTGACCACATAAAGTTACAGAGCAGGGTTGCTAAGTGCTGAGACACATAGTGCATAAAAGTCACCAATGCCCTGCTAAGTCAATAACTGCAGAGTTCCATACCTCCTCTGGAATTAACATCAGTACAAAAACTGTGAGCTGGGAACTTCATGGCATGAGTTTCCATGGCTGAACAGCTGCATGCAAACCTTACATCACCAAGCACAATGAAAAGCGTCAGATGGAGTGGTGGAAAGCACAACACCACTGGATCTTCCAGTGGAAAGATATTTTGTGGAGTGACGAATCACACTTCTCTATCTGTCAGTCTGATGGAACGAGTCTGGGTTTGGCAAATGCCAAGTCAGACACTTGCAGTTAAAAAGAACAGGAGAGAATTTATTGTTGGAATTCAGATTCGTGGTCACAAAACAAGAGTAGGTCAAATTCAGAAAATACAGCCAGAGCAAAAACGCAAGCATAACAATAGGCAAACAATCCAAAAAGGGTAAAAAGGCAAAGTCCAGAAAACAGATAAAATGGTCATATGTTGGGCGATCACCAAAGTCTTCTGGGAGATAGAGTGTGAGTGTGTATGAGAGCCTGAGGGATGTGTGACAATAATGCTATGGGGTTGTTTTTCAGGTCCCTTAGTTCCACTGAAGGTAAATCTTAGTGCCTCAGTATACCAAGACATTTTTGACAATTGTATACTTCCAACATTGTGGGAACAGCTTGTGAAGGGCCCTTTTCTGTTCCAGCATGACTGTGCACAAAACAAGGTCCATAAAGGCGTGGTTGGAAGAGTTTGATGTGGAAGGACTTGACTGGCCTACAGAGCCCTGACCTCAACCCCATCAAACACCTTTGGAATGACCCAGGATGGAAATTGTAAGCCAGGATCTTTTGTCCAACATCAGTGTCTGACTTCACAAATGCTCTTCTGGAAGAATGAGCAACAGACACACTCCAAAATCTTATAGAAAGCTTCCCAGAAGAGTGGAAGATGTTAGGGCTGCAAAGGGGGAACCAACTCCATATTAATGCCTATGGATTTAGAATGGGATCTCATAAAAGCTCCTGTAGGTGTAATGTGTAGGCACCCCAATATTTTTGTCCATATAGTGTATTTCAACGTGTGTCTAAGGCCTGTGTTCCTATCTACTATGACTGCTACTATCACTAATGGAAGTCTCCCAACAATTAACTTTTGAGACACTACTCCCAACAAACACCTGTTTTTAAGAGTCAGACCAAATTAGTGCAAAACTGTCCGTCAAAACTTTGGAATGGAATATGTAATTACCTGGTTTAAAAGGCCTCTGAAACTTGCCGAAAAGAAGCACATCTGGCCCTTAGTATACTATTGACAGTGTACATCTGTTTCCTGGTTCAAGATTTTTGCCTGTTTTCAA